>NC_053164.1:67058831-67083583 GCF_016835505.1 Polypterus senegalus | reverse complement strand
ATGGGCAGAAAAATATCAAGATATATATCGTATATCACCATTGAGCTAAAAATATCGATATATGATTTTTGGTCCATATCATCCAGCCCTATTACCAACTCACCCCAAATACTGCGCTTACTTGAATCCAGACAAATGTTATCAGGTCTTGGAACTGATATGTTCCCACAGGACACAGATTACTTCAGGTCATTTTATTACATTTTTATGGTTATGTGCCTGTTTTGCAATGCAAATGTGGCACAACAGGAACTACATGTAGTGCCAAATGATTATACTTGCCATTTATAAACAACTGGTAGTTTTCTTTGCCCATATTTCTCCAAATAAATCTGAGCAGTGTTCAGTCCTCAGACAAAGGGCATACTTGGTGGAATATTGCTTTAATATCCTCACAAATAGTCATTGGATGCTCCCAAAACCTGAGAAGCACTCACAACGAAGAAGAGCCAAGACTGGACCCTGGAAGTAAACGATAATTCAAAAACAATCCTTCATGCTGAAATGAACAATTAAAGACAAGCCAGTATTTGTTATTATGGCATACAATATGATGAGGGAAATTTCAGGACTTTTCAGTTGCTTTTTCTGCTTCAGTTAAAACTTTCACATGCCCTGAATCTACCAGGTGCTGCATTTGCTAATTATAAATCTCAGCCAGTTCTGGGTTCTTAGAAAGATGATGTTCAGTGCACCATAGACTAGTTTAGTATGTATGACTAAAGGTTTGCCCTGTGGTCCCATTATCATATGGTGGATTGACACAATCAAATAGAGAAAATGTCTGAACCAATGAGAAGCATGGGGTGGACATTATTGATTTCTGACAATGGAAGGCCCTGTAGGTAGAGGTAATGCTTCTGAAGCTGGAAAGTTGGGTAGGAATACTCTGCGAACCCTAGACAGTCTGCAGTAAATGTCTGAGTGATCTTGCATTTCTTATTGGGCTCTGCTACAGGAGAGATGTCAAAGGTGACCAATGTTTTACTTGTCTTCCTTGCATTTTGATTACCTATTGCATCATATTCTGCCCTTTGTTCATCGTTCTGGACATCTACATTTATACAGCCTCTCCTTAAAATTCACCATTTTAGGTACCTATTTGCCATGTCTGCTGTGTCGCGTAGTTAGAAAAATTTCTGCATGCAGCACATGATGAACGTATCCAAATTTGACAACATTTTCACAACATGGCCCTTGAACCCAGTGCAAACGCGTCAAGTATAAACTAGGCTTGATTTAAAGCTATAGCAAAAAACAGAAATATTTCTAAATGACTTATAATGTAAAATCATACTTCTGTGCTTTTCTGAATGCAGAATAAGACAAGAGAAAAAACGACCAGGGCCTCATCTATAATGACGCACGTAGAATTCACACTAAAACATGGTGTACGGACAAAAGTGGAAATGTTCGTATGCACAAAAAATCCAGATGCATAAATCTGTGCGTTCACCAACTTCCACGTTCTTCCGCTACATAAATCCCGGTCAGTGTGAAAAGTAACGACGTGTGTGCGCTGCTGCCACTCCCCAACTCCTCCCAGAATTACGCCTTTTGAATATGCAAATCAATATAAATAGCATTCTGTGAAAAGGCAATGGCAAAAGCATGGGGAAAATAGAAGAATTTCAGCGACTACCAAGAGGAGGCAAGGAAAACGTACTATTTGTTGGTTTAAACAGTGGTATAAACAACAAAAGGAATTTGATCAAGTGACATAGAATGTCTGAGAAATTCGAAAGCTCAAGTTCACAAAGCCGCACAGTACCCAAAATAAAAAGAAGTTGTCAGATATCACAGTCGCGTGAAAAGGCGAGTGTAGCCCTCCATCTGAGTGTGATATGAAAGCTTATTAGGGTTCAGAGAAAAGAAAAATAGTACGCAGTTTATTTTGTCATTAAAGTAGAACATCATAAACTTCTTCTTCTTAAAAATCGTTTAATTTACTAGATTCTCAAATACCATCGTAATTAAAGTAGCACATTAAATGCTTTGTTTTGTATGTGTTCTATGTGCTCTATGTATGTGAATCACTACGTGCTACTTAAACCTGGCTTTCTCTTCCTCCGACAGTACACAGAATCCATTGCATTCATGATATTACAGCTCTCTGAATAATTTAAATACTGAGATGTATACTTGATATCATTTTCATAATGATAGGAATTAAAGCATATGTTAAACATGGGAACACAGTGGCGCAGTGATAGTGACAAGCTGGTGCTCCGTCCAGAGATTGTTCCTACCTCATGCAACATGCTTGCTGCACCATGCGCTACCTTCTGTGAAATAATGTATTGCGGCAGTACTGTGTCTTTCAAATGTACTAACCCCCAATTCCTGTCCTTCCTTTTCTTTCTCCAAATACCCAATCACCACAAAATCAGCTCTGTAATAGATGTTAAACCATCTGTAAACTTAGAACGCGATTGTTCAAAACTTTTAAGGAACATTGAAATATCTTCGTAGTACATGTTTAATTATTCTATCCATCTATCCTTCCAGTGTCGCACCAGCCCCAGCAACAATACAGCGAGGCAGGAACAATCCTGAACGGGCGCCAGCTCCTTGCTAGCTGAAACACCATGTCCTCACATGTTTAATTTAATTATCAATATAGATTATTTAAATGAAGTTAGATGTTTTGTCTTTAATAATAATAATTAACATATTTTGCTGCATTTCATCATATGTAAATATGCGCTAAAGTGCAGGATGTGCAATATTATAACTGTATCGCAAGTTTACAGTGAGGTAATTGTACATATAAGTACAAACAGTTCTACAAGGAGCACTTGATGGACTGATTGATTGCATTTATAGTTCTTGGGATGAAACTGTTTCTGAACCGCAAAGTCAGTATGTGACGATGCAGGTTCGTTCCACGCCCCATCCGACTTGGGAGCTCTTGAACCCGACACCATCGGTAATGTCACCGAGATGAGCTGACAAATGAGGACAATTCTGTAATGAAGCCAGGGAAATTTCCAAAAGTGTCAAAGTGATTTTATTTTAAAATCAACTAAACAGTGTTCAAACAAATAATCCATAAAACAAGTATTCCGTGAGGATAAGAAAAACCCATAAATAAATCCTTTAAAATCCGAGGTTAAAATTGCAGAAGTTAAAATGCAGTCTCTCTCCTTACTCTCCGGCCCACCTCCATCTCTAGTTCTCCCCGGCTCACCCATTGCTCCCGTGGAGACCAAACAGCCACGAGCTCCTTTCGTCCGACCTCCGTCTTGGCCGCCTGCGGCATCACTGCCAGACTGTCTGAGGTCAGCTCTCCTCCCTTCATCCTTCGTTCTCCCATAGTCGCTCCTCATATCCCTTGGGAGGACACCTGCCTTGCTCGCCTCACTCCACCTGTATGTTCAGTATGGTGAACTAGCCCCCAGAGTGCTACTGCTAAATGCTCCTTCTGGGGCCCCAGCTCGTGCTGTCTCCTCCTTCCAGGTGGCCAGATCGTACCTGCTAAGACTGCTCTTTCATTTTCTTTAACCTCTTTTTTTTTCCTTTTCTTCTTTTCCTCTATCCTTCTATCTATATCTATCCCCTTTCCTGGTGCCAACCTGTATATATGCAACCACCTGCACCTCAGTGGGCACAGCACCTTAATCACCCACTGCAGGAAGCCAATGTAGCTATTGAGAACGATCGCACCCACGTGCAGGTGCGACTCGCCCAACTACCTCATTAACTCCCCGCAGTCGTGCAATCGCACCATTTGGAGAATGACATGGCTATACGAATTAAAACTTGGTTCCTTTTCTTTTGAAGCCGTGGACCCGCTATATCACACAGTACAGAAAAGGCTCTGAAACGCGTTTGTCATATGAGAGCAGTTCAAATAGGCAGCATGGCTGAGGCATCGTGTGCTTGATGTTGTATACCGATAATTCTCTTTCTGATCAGCTGCTGTAGAGCTGTAATTCCACACACAGATACAGTGAAATAAATTCTCTGAGTGGTGCAGTGAGAGTAATATGGAAAAAGATGATCCGCTGTGGTAACCCCTAACGAGAGCAGCTGAAAGAAGAAGAAGAAGGTGCAGTGGGAGTAACAAAACTAAAGCAGTTATGGTATTTGGAATAGTTTGGCGCGTCAGGGACGTGGATCTAAAAAGAAAGGGAAACCACACTGGAAGAAAAGCACTGCTTTGATGTTGGGTGCTGCCAGCTTGCAAAACCGAGTGGAGAACTTGCGTACACCAGGGTTTGAACTAGCGTGAAAATGTGCGTGGCTTTACGCCAAGTTTAGGTTTTATACATCGCGATTTGAAGGTGGAAATGGGAGTACGCAACATTTTATAGTTATTATAGTTATCATTTAGTTTATACATGAGGCCCCAGGATAAGCAGGGTTTAGAAAATGGATGAATGAATTATTTGTAATACCAATCCAATTTGTTAACTTCTGTGTCCTTCAAATAATAAAAACATAGCTATCTAATTAAAATCCTGAGAATACTTTATGTATTTTATTTTATGTTTCACTTATAGCTCAAAAATGCTGTATTAAAAAAAGTAAAATAATCTTAAACATGGATTAATTCTTAAGGGCCCATGTCTGATTTTTAACTTTTATTGAGATGAGAATTTGATTTTTAACATCTGTTAAGGTTTTAAAAGCAGATTATATCTTTTATAACACAATATGTATAATGAATTTGGCTTTTTGAGTTGCCTACTCTATTTTGCTACAATTGCAGCGTAAGAGCATACTGTATATCAGTTTTAAATGTAAGGAAAATTAAAAGAGTTCAGGCAATTCAAATTAATTCTACTCTCAAAACGTATAAAATATATTTATCTTTAATCAATAGAGCAAAAATGAGAAAATATTCAACAATATCAGTAAAACACAAACAATGTCATTGTCACAGATAAAACATTTTTCTGCTTTGCAAGAAATTAACATTTTCCCTTTTGTAATACATGACTGACAAGTAACTCATAAATCCTATTTTTAAACACTCAAAAATTATTACAGCATTCTTTTTACAGAATATTAACCAGTGAATATTTTGTACTATGGTCTGACAAATTCGGCAGTATTTAAAATGCCGAAATTCATATGGTTGTGAGTGGTAAATTAATTGTATTTGAACATATTCTGGCAATTGGAAACTATGTCCCATCATGAAGGAAATCTATTGTGGGCTGAGGAAAAAAGCAGCAGGTAAAATATTGGAAACTAATATACATAACTGCAGAATATCATCAAGAAAAGCTTGTATTTTACAGCTGTTCTCTGATACCAAAAGACAAATGCACATATGTTAGACAGAGGTCAGGTCAGGTTGGGAGCATGCACAGGTACAGTGTGTTGCCGCACCCACTACGTGATGAAACAGCTTGAGATCCCAGTTGGCAACCCCCACGCGAATCGTAGTCCAGTCCCCCCTCCGAAAATGACCGTCTATCTGCCACAGCCAGGTGTGATGTGAACATCCCCTTGGTCTGGTCTAGCTACTCCGGTCCACAACAATGAGAATCCTCTGAGCTGGATCACCATAGGGGAATCACATCACATGGCCATAGTGCCGTAAGTGACAATCCCTCACAATACAGGTAATGTGCCTCATTTGAGCAACTGCTCATTTGACACAAAGTCAAACCCAAGGGTTCTCGAAGAGACACAATACCAAAGTAGTCCAACCTTTACCTTAGGTCACTGGATAGCGTCCATGTCTCAAACCATTTAGCAAAAAGGAAGCCCGGAACTCTAAAGACTTGGACCTTTGTCTTTTGCAGAGATATTGAGATCACCACACAACCCTTTCCAGCAACCTCTTGACCATCCATTCTTTCCCTATCTGTTGCCACACACATGTGCATGGGAAGCAGCTAAAGAGCTTGAAGGAAGGTAATTCCACACCAGGCCAAGGGATGGCCAGGTGCACTGATCCTTTCTCTCTTTCCAATGCAGACCCATTATGGGAAGTTCTGCCTGGCCTCCATAACATCCCTTCTGGTCACATGCCTGATGATGCCACTTCCGATCCAGATGACAACACTTCCGGCCACAAGCCTGATGACACTACTTCTGGTCCAGAGGATGCCACTTCCAGTCATGAGCCCAATGATGTAAATTCGTCCAGAGGACATCACTGCCAGTCACAAGCCCAATGTTATGATCGGGTATGACTCTCCAGGAGTTCCACCTGGGGATTGTGTCATGGACCTAGTTCCTAACTCACACTCTAAGTTGCTAGCCCACTGGCAAGGCCCTTATGAAGTTAAGAAGAGGAAAGGACTCATCAATTATTTGATGAAACAACCCAATCATCGACTGAGTGAGCAGGATTATATGAATCTGCTGGAAGGATAGGGATCCAGATCCCTCCTCCAGTCAGCCCTGCTCACTCTTTGCTCACAAAGTAACCTTAACTTCGGCCCAGACAAAGACGGGAGCTAGAAGCAGTGATCCTGTCTGTCCCAGAGGTAGTGAGTGAAAAGCCTGGAAGGGCCTCTCTGATTGTGCACGATATGGTGACAGAACCTGCTTCCTAGTTTCAGAACGCCCATATCGCCTTCCTGAGGCAAGTAGAACTTGAGATCAAGTGAGTGCTGGAACTAGGAAAGTCATAGTCCATGGTCCAGTTCCATTGTCTTGGTTGGTAAGCCAATACTGTAGTTGCATGCAGTGACTTCCTTTGACTTAATCAAGTCTCTCAATTTGATGCCTATCCAATGCCAAGAGTGGACGACCTCCTCAAGAGGCTAGGACAGGCTAAATATTTGACTATGCTTGACATTAAAAAGGGTACTGGCAGCTTCCTTTAACGGACTCTGCAAAGGCTAAGACTGTGTTTAGTACCCCTAGTGGTCACTGGCAATATCGTGCCCTCAAATTTGGGTTACATGGGGCACTTGCAACTTTCCAGCTCCTGGTGGATAAAGTGCTCTGGCCTCATAACTCATACAGTGCTGCCTACCTGGATGACGTTGGTATGCATTCCAGCACGTGGGAGGAACACCTAGAACAGGTCCAAGCGGTATGATGCATACTTGGTGAAGCCAGACTTCGGATTAACCCAAAGAAAAGTTTCTTGGTATAGATCAAAGCCAAACAGTTAGGCTACCTGGTGGGTCGGGGTACAGTCAAGCCAGAGTGCTCCAAAGTAGAAGCCATATTGAAATGGCCTTGTCCAAGGAACAAGCGGCAAGTCCAAGCCTTTCTCAGCTTAGCAGGTTACTACTGCTGGTTTATTCCCTGATTTTCTGAGAGAGAGGAACCCTTGACTGACTTGACAAGGAAGAGGACTTCGAACAATGTGGTATGGACAGATAAGGCAGATGCTGCATTTAGTAGCTTGAAGCTGGCCTTTACGTCAGCACCAGTGTTGAAAGCTCCTAACTTTTTTACCTTTCCTTCTCCAGACAGACACAGGCTTAGGGGCCATGCTGAGCCAGAGTGTCAATGGTGTTGAGCACCCGTCATGTTACTGAGCCAGAAACTGCTGGAAAAAAACAGTTATGTGATGGTGGAGAGGTAGGTCTTGGCAATCAAATAGCAACTACAGTTGAGGTACTACTTTTGTGACGTGAATTCACCCTTGTTATGGATCATGCACTTTTACAGTGGATGGCCGTACACAAGGAATCAAATCTATGGATCACCAGGTGGTTTTTTGGCCTACAGCCTTACAAGTTTTCTCTTGTTCATCGGAAAGGAACCCTACACGCCAACTCCAACATCCTCTCTCGTATTCACGATCTCTTGGTCAGGAACGCCTGACTGAATAGGTCTGGGATGATGGGTGGCCGCTAAAGGGCTCAAAGGAAGCTAATTCCACGCCAGACCAGGGGTGGCGAGGCACACTGATCTTTTCTCTCTTTCCACTGAAGACCAGTTACAGGAAATTCTGCCTGGCCTCCATGACGCCCCTTCCAGTCACAAGCCCGATGATGCCACTTCAGTCCAGACGACACCACTTCTGGTCATGAGCCCAATAATGTTACTTCTGGTCCAGAGGACGACACTTCCAGGCCAAAGGATGCCACTTCCGGTCACAAGCCCAATTACATCATTTCTGGTTCCGGTCATAATTACTTCACTTCCTCCGCTGCACTTTAAAACCACCCTATCACCCTCACCAATCAGTTCTATTTTGGACTCCAATCTATGCACAATTGTACACAAAATCAATCATTTTGCAGCCAGGATCAATTATATGAGAGACTGCCCCAGACCTTTTTGGCTCTTTTCTGTCATCTTTTGTAACCGTCTAATGATTTCATGGGAAGAGTCACCAGAGATATAAATGTTACTGCCAAGGTAAGTAACCCCTTGATGAAGTTGACACTCTCTCCACAGACAGACACACTCCTGATGGCAGTGCCCAAGAGGTCATTAAAGACCTGAATCTTGCGTTTTATACAGGACACTTACAAGCCTAGTGACTCAGATCTCCCAAAAGTCCTGATCAGAGCCTCCGTTGACTCTGCAAAGATCACAGCATTGTTGGCAAATTCAAGATCAGTGAATCTCTTCACTAATAGATACCCACAGCTGCTGAACCCCACGACTCTACCCAACACCCAGTTCATACAAGCATTGAACAGAGTAGGACCAAGAACACATCCCTGACGAATCCCAGAATCATCTGTAAAATGCAGATGTTCTGCCTCCACTCTGCACAGCACTCACAGTATCAGTATACAAGCTGGCTACAATATACAGCAACTTCGGGGACACCATGAAATCTCAGTATGTCCCACAGAGTAGCTTAATCAACTCTTTATGAAAATCGACAACGGCTGCAAATATTTACATTTGCACTCTATGTGAACCATCGGTTCCTGAATGTGGTCAATGGTAGACTTCTTAGGTGTAAATCCAGACTGCTCCGGTCACTGGTGAGCAGGTGATCACAGATCCTATTGAGGATGAACCTATCGAAGACCTTACCCGCACCGAGAGCACTTGTGGCAACCCAGGCAATCACCCTTCCCTTTTCAAATAAGGACAACATGTCCTGTTTTCCAGTCAGTTGGTATGACACCCATCTTCCAAATGGAAGCAAAGATTTCTTGCAATGCCAGGAGGACAGCCTTAGTACTAGCCTGGATAAATTCTCCCCAGATACCACAGAGCCCGTGGTCTTCCCTACCCTCAGTTGGTTCACCGGCTGTACAATCTCAGCTAGATTGGGTGGTTCACAGCTAATTATGACTTTCAGCATCTATTAGATAGTCAGTCCAGTATCCAAACACTTTTCCTTCCATGGCATGTTTGTTGCTACCTGCAGTACAAAACTTTACGCAAAATAGTACTTGGACTCTCTCTGGGCTGAGCTTCTTTTCAATAAAGTAGAAAAAGTCCACAAACACTTGAGGGTACTGCTCCATTGTCTCTAAAACATTGAGTTTTTATAAGCCTTCTTTAAATCTGTGGCAAAAAGTTAAAATATATAATGGAAATATTATATACATATCATATTTTGAACCTATTTTGACAATTAAAAGTAAAGTTAGATTGCACAAGAAAACAAAGGAAAGAAGATTCCTATGTGGTTGTATTTTAACTACTTTCATTTTCAAATCAAAATCAACAGTGTTGTCTGTAAGACTCTGTCTTATAATGCAAGTTGAATAAGGCTGAGGAAAAGGCAATTAAGTGAAAAACACCCAGTAAGTCAGCATACATTAAATTGTAAAACCAGCATAAGGGAATGAAGAAAATGCAGGTGAGTTTTAGTTCTGGAATTAGTATGATTTGAATTCAAAGTCAAAGTCAACTTTATTGTCATCTCTGCTATACACTGTACAGGTACATAGAGAGATGAGACGACGTGGCTCCAGGTTATTTTCAGTGTAGACAAACATAGAACAGCATAACCAAGAATATAGAATAAATAGGAAAATAGACAATAAATAAGTGACACATTTTAAACTAGAGAATGTGCAATATGCATTTAAACTAAACTTTTAAATAAAGTTAGAACTAGAAAGAGACGAAGAGATAGAAATCAAGTCAGAATGCTGTATTCTTAAACACTTGAGATTGACAATATGTTGCATTTATGACAGAAACTGTACCCTGGTTATTTTCAAGTACCAAGTTCAACATGAGTGCAAATATGCAAAAACAGGTGCAAAGTGACATTATGCATTGGATGTGCAGGAGGTAGAAGGTTATAATGTAACAGGTTTCTATATACAGGTACTATATAATACTATTTACAGGTTATTTATGTGTACAATGTTCACATAAATATGTGCAGGCATTTATACGCAGCGTATAATCTTTGGTCTAGTGGGTGTTGGCAGCAGTGCAGTCATACTACAGGAGATATTGTGCATCAAATGACATGATGCATCTAAAGTGCAGTTGTGCAACATAGTTCTTTCACAGTCCAGGTGTGTGTGTGGGGGAAGTGTGATGGCTGGGAGTGAGTTCAAGAGTCTTATGGCTTGTGGGAAGAAGCTATCACGCATCCTGGAAGACCGAGACCTGATGCTGCGGAAGCGTCTGCCAGAAGGAAGGAGCGTGAAAAGTCCGTGTGAAGGATGAGAGGGTCGAGCACGATGCAGGAGGCCCTTTGATGCAGCGTCTGTGGAAGATGTCCTGCAGTGGCGGAAGAGACGTTCGATGATGTTTCCAGCTGCTTTGATGATCCTTTCAAGCCGCCTGATATCAGCAACAGTACTGTTTCCGAACCAGGTGGAGATGCAGCTGGTTAGGACGCTCTCTATGGTGCCCTGTAGAACATAGTAAGAGTGGGAGGGGCAGGTTGGCTCGCTTCAGTCGTCTCAGAAAGTGTAGACGCTGCTGGGCCTTTTGATGATGGAGGTGGTGTTGGTGGTCCAGGTGAGATCGTCTGAGATGTGAACTCCCAGGAACTTGGTGTTTTTTACAGTCTCAACCGTGGAACCGTGGATGCTACGTGGTATGTGCGTGGAGCGAGCTTTCCTGAAGTCGATGACCATTTCTTTAGTTTTGTCCACATTCAGCGACAGGTTGTTGTCACTGCACCAGGCAGCCAGCTGCTTCACCTCATCTCTATACGCGACTCATCGTTGTTGCTGATGAGCCCCACCACGGTCGTGTCGTCGGCGAATTTGATGATGTGGTTTGAGCTGTGCAGGGCAGTGCAGTCGTGAGTCAGGAGTGTAAACAAAAGTGGACTGAGAACGCAGCCCTGAGGAGCTCCGTACTCAGCCTGATGGTGCTGGAAGCAGTGTCACCGATTCGGACGGACTGAGGTCTCTCTGACAGGAAATCAAGTATCCAATTGCAGAGTGAGGTGCTCAGTCCCAACTTGCTCAGTTTCACACACAGTCTATGGGGAATGATGGTGTTGAACGCTGAACTGAAGTCTATGAACAGCAATCTAACATAAGAGTCTTTATTGTCCAAGTGAGAGAGGGAAAGGTGAAGTGCAGTGGATATGGCGTCCTCAGTTGACCTGTTTGTGCGATAGGCGAACTGCATAGGGTCCAGTGAGTGGGGGAGGTTGCTCTTCACTCGTGCCATGACAAGCCTCTCAAGGCACTTCATGGTGATGGGGGTCAGTGCGATGGGCCGGTAGTCATTCAGGCAGGAAACTGAAGATTTCTTCGGCACTGGGATGATGATGGTGGATTTGAAGCACGCCGGACGATCATCTGGCTCAGCGAAGTGTTAAAGATGTCTGTGAACACCTCGGCGAGCTGATCAGCGCAGTCTCTCAGCACTCGACCTGGAATGTTGTCGGACCGGCAGCTTTACGTGGGTTGATCTTGGAGAAAGTTCTCCTCACGTCAGCTGCAGGCAGAGAGATGGTCTGGTCGGTAATGAGAGGTGTCGCGCCGTCGGCATGTTGTTCAGTGCGTCAAACCGTGCGTAGAACTTGTTCAGTTCCTCAGGGAGTGTGGCATCTCCCTCACAGCTGCTTGATGCTGGCTTGTACTGGGTGACAGCCTGGATGCCCTGCCATAGACTGCGGGAGTCTTTTGCGTCTTTGAAGTGGTGCTGGATCTTTTTGCCATACGCTCGCTTTGCTTGGCGGATAGAGCGAGAGAGGTTTGCCCTGGCTGTTCTGAGGGCAGCTGTACTCCCGGACCGGAACGCAGCATCTCTCTCTCTCAGCAGCGCGCGCACCTGTGCTGTGAACCAGGGTTTCTCGTTGGCTCTAGTGGTGATGTTCTTCAGGACGGTAACATCCTCTGTGCACTTGATGATGTAGCAAGTCACAGATTCTGCAAACTCGTCCAGGTTAACACAGCCGTCAAACGTCGCCGCCTCTCTAAAACATTCCAGTCCGTACATTCAAAACAGTCCTGGAGTGCGAGACCGCTCCACTGGGCCAGACTCGGATGGTTTTCCTGGCAGGTCTCGTGCGTTTCAGCAGCGTCGAGTATGCGGGTCGCAGCATCACTGTAGCGTGGTCGGAAGAGCCGATGTGTCCAGGCAGTTCTCCCCTCGTAGCAAAGTCCACATGTTGATGGAATTTAGGAGAACTGCCTTCAGGTTTGCGTGGTTGAAGTCACCGCAATGATGAAAAGCCGTCCGAGTGTGCGGTCTGGAGCTTGTTGATTTCCTCGATAGTTCGCTAATGCTAGGTTAGCATTAGCGCTAGGCGGCAGGTAAACAGCTACGAGTAGCACCACGGAGAATTCTCTCGGCAGGTAGAACGGGCTCTCTTTACGGCTAGAAACTCTATCTGTGGCGAGCAGTGGCGACTCACTTCAGCAGAGTTTGTGCACCAGAGACTGTTGATGTAGATGCACAAACCGCCTCGCTCTTACCGGACAAAGAGGCTTCTCTGTCGGCCCGATAGCATGCTAGCCCGTTGAGCTGGATAGCCGAGTCCGCGATGTCCGCGTTCAGCCACGTTTCCGTGAAGATAAAAAGCAGCAGTTCTTTATCTCACGCTGGGTTGATTGCTGGAGCCACAGAAGGTCCATTTTGTTGTCTAGTGAGCGGACGTTGGAGAGCAGGACAGATGGAAGTGCCGGTCGGGCCAGGTTAGCTTTAGCCTCGTGCTAAAGCCTGCACGCTGCCCCGCTTCTGTTTCTGGGAACAGTGCTTACGCTCGCCAGCTGCGCTTTGTTGTCTCGCCCAGGCTCTGTAACATCTCCAACGGCAGATTCGGGCGGAGGAATTGTGGATTTCCTTCCGATTTCAAGCAGGATATTTCTGTCGTAAGTGATACGCATCTTACTTGTTTACAAACAAAACGAAAGGTACAAAAACGGACTAGAATCAATATGAAACACTGAATTCTCGGCTCTTAGCCGCTGCCTGCTCGTGCCGCCATTTCGGACGTGGAACAGAAATGTAACAGAGTAAGCAATGAATTCTCATAAAATGGAACCAGAGAAGCAACTACAGCTTGGTATGTATTGTTTAGTTATGTTTATGTTATTCTTTGTTCCTTGTTCCTGTGGTTAGATAAAAAAGCCTAATAATGTACATATGAAAGTTAAAAATATATTTTCAGCTACATGGGCCTGCTATGAGTGAAAATATGTTATGAATTGTTGCTGTAGATCTTTCATTTTACATAAAGAGAACATAATTAATACATTAATTATTTCTGAGCTGATAAAACAAGACAAAACTAAATCTGAATCAGGATTTGATCTTTCTGGGTTTGTATTCCCCACCATTTTTACTCTTTAGTCCTTAAGCATATCACGAAATAAACACACTAAATTACATAGAACTACTGTACCTCATGATAGGAAATTAATTGTGTGTGATTAAATGCCAGTTTAGGTAGTCCTGCTCTTTATCACCAGGGAATCAGCAAGATGAAGTATAACTGAATATTTTTCCATCATGTTGATAAGTGCTTGAATACTTTCAGAAGACTGAATCTAAAATAGGGATGAACTGTAATCATTAACACATTCACTTAAACATACAATAAATAAAGATGCAAATTAACATGTTTATTTATAATACATAACATGAAGGGCTATTCAATTACAAATTCAGTTGGACCAGATTTTCAAACTAAGCAATTTAGCTGGGACGGACATTTTCAGCAGCCAATGAGCAGCAGGTAAGCCAACACAAATGAATGTATTGAAAGACAAGTAATGTTTATTCATTGTTTCTCTTTAAAATTTAGTCAGATCTTTCACAGACACATCAAAAAGTGCATAACAACAATAAAAAGCTATAACTGAACATAATCTGAGGTAGTAGCAATAATTTTTTCCACTTTTGAAATAAAAAGTAAACATTTTGTTCTTACCTGACCTAGGGATATCTCAAAGTGCATAAAAACAAAACAGTGCACAGTATTAACAATAACATTAATTTGCCTATTGAAATAAAATACAATATTTTGGTTATATATGACCCAGGCACATCAAAAGTGCATTTAACAGAATAAAAAATAACCATCAATACTATCAAAGCTATCACTACACAAACTCATAACAAGTTATAACAGTAGCTAACACACATTAATATAACGTCTACTGCACACTGAGGGAACAGAGATTCATTTTGAATCACTACATGTGTGCTTAGGTATGGCTTTGTTACACATCCCACATTATGTTGATGTGTAAGCTACAGTTACTCTGCTGACTTCCTTGTTGGGAGAAGTGACATTTTCTATTCTAAATGAGATTCCCTTGTCATTGGAAGGGATCACTTTCATTGCTCTGGCAGATAAGTCCATTTCTGTTGCAACAGTGAACGAGTCTCTGGGTCCAATTGACCAGCAAAGTTCTCTTTGAACCTTTCAATGAAATCTGTCATTGCATCTGTAATTTATGCTGGTATGAGATGCATTTGTGGAGCATTTAAAAATGTAGCATTTGTCCTGTGCCCATGCCAGTCATGGAAAGGTCCAGTTTGACCTGAAATGCACACATGTGTTCCACAAGTTTGATGACAATTTTGTCCCTGCCTTTAGTCCCACATTTAGGTCATTCAAGTGTTCGAATATGTTGCTCAGAAAGCAGATATCAGCCATAAAGTTTTCCTCCAGTATGTGATTCAAGTGTGTTTCTGCCTTTTATTGCTTGCTGCTACACAGGAAAGTTGGGATCTACTCTCTGAGATCACAAAAGGCTCCAGTATTTTACCTGTGGACAGCCACTTGACATCACTGTGCAAAAGCAGGTTGTGGTGTTCAGCAGACATTTCCGACAGCAGCATGCGGAATAAAAGATGTTCGAGGCTTGATCTGGAGAGAATAAAATTAATTATATCCGTCACGCTGTCCTTTGTTGTTTTCAGCTGCCCACTTAGTCTTGCACACAACACCATCTGATGCACAATGCAATGTAAGGTGTCACAAACGTGTGCATGGGAGGTAGCTAAAAGGCCGAAAGGGTGTGCACTAACCTTTTCTCCCATTCTTCTGCAGACCACTTGATGGAAATTCTGCCTGGGTTAATCATCATCACTTTCAGTTCCGGGCCATATGACCTCACTTCCTCCACCTGACTTTAATAACATCATTTTGTTACTTATGAATAAGTTCTGTTTTGGACTCAACCTTGTAAAGAGCTATTAATGATTTTTTGCTTTCATTTTCAAGCAAATCTTCAAGTATACGGGTGGCTACCCCAAACCTTTTCTGTGTTCCTCTCTTTTATTCACAGTGGTGTACTCAGCAGGATTTTGCTCCAAGATGATCCAATATCAGGACCTTAGAAGTACTCTGATGGCCATGACAAAGGAGTTCCAGTCCATAAAGGTCCAGGTGAGAGAGTACTGCACCTGGATTGCTGAGTATGAAGCACCTGTTTCTGTTCAAAAGAACCATATGCAAGCTCAGTCCTAGGTATCGCTAATTTTCCAAAATAGAAACAGTGGGGAGCAAGTGGAATGGGATAACAGAATTACTCCGTTCTTGAAAATGGAGGCACAGAGGGCTTATTATAGTCTCTCAGAGGAGAAAGCCACTGACCATGACCTGCCAAAAGTAGAAACCTTTAAGAAATATGTTGAAATCCCAGAGCAGCAGGTGAGGGTGGGTAACGAGTGGAGGTTTGACCCTGAGTGGCAAACCCACTCTCAGGAATTTTTCTTTATGGTACAGTGCCAGGTGCTGATTAAGGGCAGATCTACAATACACCCAACATGTAGTCGAACAAGTTGCTTGTTATTTTCTATTAAATGCCCTTCCTGAATATCTCACCCAGATTCATAAGAAAACTTTCAAAAATAAGATAGTATCTTATTGAGATCATAGATTTACAAAGGGCAGCTTCACAATCTGATGGGACAGAACAGAGAATGCAGTTAGAGAATGATAATTAGATTATGGGCAGTATGAATTTTATTTCATATCTTGGGCTTGGCTCTCTGGTATCGTGCTGTTATTTTTTATTCTTAACTTTCCTAGCCAATATTTTCTCAATCCTGTAAACATCTGTGGAATCAACTTCAATTTTTGCAATTCAGCATCATAAAAGGAGTCTATGACCTCTTCACCATTGTAATCTTTCAGTTTGTAGACAGCTGGAGACCTAGGTACAAGTTCAGAGACTGTAAAGATCTCATCTGAAAATGTTTATTCATAACCCGTTGCGAAAGGATGTCTGGTTTTAGAAACCTTAACTGTATCTCCTATTTTGAACTTAAATAACGGAGGACCCGGGATTAGCAATGTTATATAAGTTTTTCAAAACTTTCCATGAATTTACTGTGTTTACATCAGAAGGAGCCATCTTTATACTACAATGATAACTTTTGTTATAAGAATATAGCAGATCAGGCAATTTATTGATCAAGGATCGCATATTACAAGCACTGAAATATTTCCACATTTTAGATTTTACTGTGCGGTTAAACCTCTCCACCATGGAGGCCTTAAACTAATTTCCTGTGGTGAAATGTTTTATCCAGTTCTTATTTAGCAGCTTTTGAAAATCTTGGTTGAAAAACTCTTTCCCTTATCAGTCTGAAGCTTCTCTGGAGCTCTACTGCTGCTCAGAATGTCTTGGAAGGCTCTTGCCACTTCTTTACCGTTTTGTTCTTTAGTGACCATACCCACGCGCATACACTTAAAAAGTACATCTATACAGGTCAACAAATATTTATAGCTCCTGTTATGCACAGACACATTTGTCATGTCTGCTAAATCCATCTGCCATTGCGAGTCTATATCAGATACATAAACTTTATTTCTCTTAAAATGTATTCCAGCAGGTTTATGAATTGCATAAGAATATTGACCAGCTAGCCAGTCTACCACCTGATGATCATTACTTTTCTGGCCTGAAACCTCAAGAGCTCTTTTCAAAGTGTCTTTTCCGCTAAAGCTGCCAGGATTTGCCAGGTTATAATAAACTTTTTCACGTAACCCTCCATCATCGATGAAAGAAAAATACTGACGTTTTAAAAATCAATGGTACTTTATTGACAATTTCAAAAGCAATATTAAAATGCAGAGATGCTTTACAGTTCATTTCAAAGACTTAATATTACAAATAAGCAACATGATTAAAATCGACAAAAAATATGTTATATCACAGGAACATTCAGTTCAGACACATCATCTGCTTTTCTCATATCACATTCCCCATAAAACCACAAAGGCACGTTAGACATATCCAGTTCAGAGAAAATTTTGAGAAGGCATCGCAATATTATGCGTATTATTGAGTAAGATTTGTTGTTCATGTTATGAAAAGTGTATACAATAGCCTCATTGATTTAATGTTCATTTTCAAGTCATCGACAGCATTTTGTACAAGCGTATGAATCTTATGAAAAGGCAGAAAGGTATTAAAGAAACCCAGAGTCTTTATGGCCAGATTCCTGAGCCACGGATTGCAGAAAACAGCCAGCACCTCTTGGAAGCGGCCAACCCGATAAACAGAGTCAGGCTCAAACAGACATGTATGCTGTGTTTGGCTGGGATGGTCTATTAAACAAACCTGACAGGTACTTTTTAGGTCCCGAGCAACTATTATATCGTGCAGAGCAGCAATCAAACTCTTAATCAGTTTCAGAGCCTTTCGAAATGTTTTACACATGGATCCATCAGTTTGATCAAGAGACATACCAGCATAATTACCCTCTTTGGGTGAGATTTTCCAAGCAACCAGAGCTTCTACTGGTTTGTCCATGTCCTCTTCTTGTTGCATTGCGATGTCAGCTACTGCACAGTTCTCCAAGAGATCATCCGACCGATACATTTAATCACAGAACGTAACTGAGGCTCAGACCAATAGATCTGATCGGTTGAAGGCAAAAGAAGGTCTGGCCAAGAGAGCTGGTCTGGAGATGAGTTGCTCAGAGCAGAGTACCCGGAGCTGGGGTGGATATCGTCAGGCAAAAACATGTAGTCGGCTGCCACCATTTGATTAGGAGCATAGGCAGAGAGGTCCTGGAGGTCGCCTGGCCAAAACACATTGTTAGGATAGATGGTTGAAGACATTTTGAGGTTGCTTTAGGGTAATGTAATCTATAAAAAAAAGACTGCTGTATTTATTTCCACTTGCTTAGGGGTGGGTTTTTCCCAGTTTTCTTCTTCCTCCTCCTCTGAGCGTAAATTAAATGAATCATTGATTCCATTTTTCTTTTAATGCTTTTCATTTGGTCATACAGTTTTCCCTGATGAAAAGCCTCATCATTATCTGACATAAGAGATTTCAAAAGTCCAGTCATTTACAGAAAATTTATTTCAGTCACTTGTTCCTTTATCTCATTTTCTTAATACTCTTCCCCTTTATCGTGGCTATATTCTGTATTTTCAGCTAGGATAGGCTGTTTCTTGGAAAGCAGCACCGTGAGACGTTCCAGAGCAATTCTTTTTACTTCTACTTGTCTCAAAGTACAATTAGAATTGTACCAAGCTGATCTGAATCAACGGTTCCGTAGCTCAAACATTCTGGAAACCGTGCTTTTTTGTTTTCTTAGGAGCATTCGCAGGGCCCTCCATTCTGTGCATTTCCAATGCCATTAGCCACTAAAGTGGAGCTTTTATGCGGTCCATCTTGCTCTTTCCACCTTGGCAGGGTGGAACAACACACCCTGGTTGTTTGGAAGAAAGCTCATAGGGCTAAGTTGCTGATGTCCAGCCTCATATGTGCGGAGGCACTCTGTAGCAGCAAAAACCTCATTCAGACGTTACTGGCTCTAGGTTTATGATCTAGGAACTTTGTACAACGATCTTTTTCAAGGTGAGTATTGCCTTTTGCCTAAAGCTAAAGGCTAAAGTCCTTGTTTTATTTCAACTCTTTTGCAAGAGAGATTGAAGCGAATGCAAGTCATCACAAATGAATGTGAGGTACGGATATCAGCTGCCTGCCTGTGAGCAATAGACGTTTTATGTGTAAAACTATTTCTTAGACTGACACTTGTATTTTAATAACTTTTTCTTTTAAAGTTGATATAAATGGGGTATACATTCAAAGTAGTCTCAAACCAGCTGAATGTAAAACAAAGTCTATTTTGACATTTAACCGATTAAACAAAATTACATTTATGCCTCGTAATTATATTAAGTGTAAAATGAGCAGGGATCTTTATTCAGATAGCGTGAGAACACTTACTAAGGGCCATAAAGAGGGTGGGCTTCGTTTGGAATGCAAACGGAGCCAGCTTTTCAAAAGATGTTAAGACTTCTGCTAATTTTATATAAATGGGGTATACATTCAAAGTAGTTTCAAACTTCCTTGGATATTAAATTTTATGATAGTTACATTTATTGACATTTAACTGATTGTCTCCTAATCACAAATGAGTGCTAATGCTAATCACAGATGAGCATTCTTTGTCTATTTAACAACTAAAGAAACAGAACAACTCATATTTAAATCAAGACACCATTACTATTAACATGAAGAGAAAGCTAATAAGATCTTAGCTCAACAAATCCACAAGCAAGAAGTTCACAATGCAATCCCAGCAACCACCAATACAAACGGAGACAAAATCATTGACCATAAAAATATAATGCACACATTTAGAGACTACTATAAGTCCTTATATTCTATTACGTTTAAAGAAGACAAGACACAATCTAATATATTTCTGGATGCATTACAGATAACACAAATAGAGTCTCAGTGCAGAGGAATTGGATAAACATCTGGCACTTTCAGAATTACTAGATGCTATAAAGTCACTTCAGAGTGGGAAAGCAGCAGGTCCTGATAGCTACCCTGCCAAATTTTATAAGAAATTCTCCCTCAGCTAGCTCCCTCTTATTAGCAACATTTACAGAAGCTAGAGACAATAAAATTGTACCTCAAACTTTTCCAAACATTAATTACCGTCTTTCCTAAACAAAATGAGGACTTATTACATGCATCATACAGACCAATTTTACTTCTGAATAATGTTGTTAAGATACTCTCCAAAGTCCTAGCTATAAAGTTAGAGAAAGTACTGCCTTTGGTAATGTCACATGACAACACTGTATTTATTAAAGGCCAACACTTAGCTTCCAATCTTCGATGCCTGTTTAATGTAATATATTACATTAAAGCCAAACTCCCGGAGATATTATTATCGTTGGATCCAGAAAAAGCATTTGATATGATTGAATGGAACTACCTTTTCACTACATTAGAAAAATATGGGTTTGGCCCAAACATTTGTGCATGGATCAAACTATTGTATGCCAGTCCAGAAGCTTCAGTTTGTATTAACAATATTAATTCAGACAACTTTAAACTAGAACGTGGTACCAGACAAGGATGCCTTGTTATCACTGCTTTTTGCAATTGCCATTGAGCCACTGGCAGTTCACTGTCGAAATGCTTATGAGATAAAGGGGATTATCAGAGAAGGACCTGAACAGAAAATTTCTCTATATGCAGATGATATGGTACTGTATATATCAGATTCATAAAATACTGTGCCTCAGTCCTAACAGCTTACAGAATTTCAAAATATTTCTAGTCTCAGAATTATTTTGAATAAAAGTGTGCTCTTTCCAATTAATTCTCATGCACACAATATTAGATTGGCCACCTTTCCTTTTATCATTGCAGATAAATACCTAGGGGTAAACACAGACAACATCTTTGCATCCTATGAACAACTATATTCCAAATTTAACTTTCCAGCAACACATTTCTTCCACTACCTTCAAATTAGAAACTTTGTTAAACAGAACCTGCCCAATTTTCCTCACCTCCCACCTACCTCTATGCCAGAAAAAAATTGATTAGTCTTAAAGACTCAGACAGTATTTCTGCAATATATAAAACCATTTTACAGTCCCTCCCTTTCAAAGATCCAAGAGGACAGTGGGTAAAGGATCTCTCACTCAATATCTCAGAAAAGGAATGGAAGGTAGTAATGCACAGAATTCACTCGAGCTCCATATGCAAAGCATACAAATATTAAATAAAAAATTATATATCGAGAACATTGCTTAAAATTGTCCAAAATGATTCTAGGGCAAGATCCAACCTGTGAAAGTTGCAATCAAGTTCCAGCCTCACTAGGCCACATGTTATGGGCCTGCACCAAATTAACATCATTCTGGACCAAAATCTTTAAATGCCTATCAGACAGCCTTGTTGTCACAATCACTCCGAACCCATTAACAGCTGTGTTTGTTGTAGTCCCAGAGAAGGACAAACAAACTGTGATTGACTTTACTACACTTTTGGCACATAGACTTATCTTGCTCAACTGGAAGAATCCTAACTCTCCTATTTTAAGTCAGTGGGTAACTGATGTTAAATCCATCCATCCATACTCTTCTGCTTATCCAAGGTCGGGTCACGGGGCAGCAGCTTGAGCAGAGATGCCCAGACTTCCTCTCCTCGGCCACTTCTTCTAGCCCTTCCGGGAGAATCCCAGGCGTTCCCTGGCCAGCTGGGAGACATAGTTCCTCCAGCGTGTCCTGGGTCTTCCCGGGCCTCCTCCCGGTTAGACGTGCCGGAACACCTCACCAGGGAGGCTTCCAGGGGCATCCTGATCAGATGCCTGATCCACCTCATCTGACTCCTCTCAATGCGGAGGAGCAGCGGCTCTACTCTGAACCCCTCCTGGATGACTGAGCTTCTCACCCTATCTTTAAGGGAAAGCCCAGACACCCTGCGGAGGAAACTCATTTCAGCCACTTGTATTCACAATCTCGTTCTTTCGGTCACTACCCATAGCTCATGACCATAGGTGAGGGTAGGAACATAGATCGACTGGTAAGTTGAGAGCTTTGCCTTACGGCTCAGCTCCTTTTTCACCACGACAGACCGATGCAGAGCCCGCATCACTGAGAATGCCACACCGATCCGCCTGTCGATGTCACGCTCCATTCTTCCCTCACTCATGAACAAGACCCTGAGATACTTGAACTCCTCCACTTGGGACAGTATCTTGCTCCCAACCCTGAAAGGGCACTCCACCCTTTTTGGCTGAGGACCATGGTCTCAGGTTTGGAGGTGCTGATTCCCATCCCAGCCGCTTCACACTCAGAACCGATCCAGAGAGAGCTGAAGATCACGGCCTGATGAAGCAAACAGGACAAGATCATCTGCAAAAACAATGACCCAATCCTGAGTCCAACAAAACCGGACCCCTCATCGCCCTGGCTGTGCCTAGAAATTCTGTCCATAAAAGTTATGAACAGAATAGGTGAAAACGGCAGCCCTGGCGGAGTCCAACTCTCACTGGAAACGGGTTCACTTACTGCCAGCAATGCGGACCAAGCTCTGACAGTTGTACAGGGACTGAACAGCCCTTATCAGGGGTCCGTACCCCATGCTCGGAGTACCCCACACAGGATTCCCCAAGGGACATGGTCGATCCACAAAACACATGTAGACTGGTTGGGCAAACTCCCATGCACCCTCCAGGATCCTGCTAAGGGTGTAGAGCTGGTCCTCTGTTCCACGACCAGGACAAAACCACACTGTTCCACCTGAATCCGCGGTTCAACTATCTGACGGACCCTCCTCTCCAGGACCCCCGAATAGACTTTTCCAGGGAGGCTAAGGAGTGTGATTCCTCTGTAGTTGGAACACACCCTCCGTCCCCTTCTTAAAGAGGGGACCACCACCCGTCTGCCAATCCAGAGGCACTGTCCCAGTGTCCATGTGATATTGCAGAGGCGTGTCAACCAAGACAGTCCTACAACATCCAGAGCCTTGAGGAACTCCAGGCGTATCTCATCCACTTCCGGGCCCACCTCGGTGACCAGAATTTCCTCAAACTGTCTGAAAGTCATTCTCCATGGCCTCCCAAACTCCTCCCTCCTCAGCAACCACCGAAGCCGCATTCCGCTTGGCCTGCCGGTACATATCAGCTGCCTCCAGAGTCCCACAGGATAAAAGGGTCCTGTAGGACTCCTTCTTCAGCTTGACGGCATCCTCACCACCGGTGTCCACCAAAGGGTTCGGGATTGCCACCACTACATGCACTGACCACCTTACGCCACAGCTCCGGTCAGCCGCCTCAACAATAGTAATATACTATTAGAAATTGGAAAAATCTAATTCTCACTTAGAGGATCTGTGCAGGACTTTTTCAAAACCTGGCAGGATCTAATCAATATAATTTTAGAATAAGTATTTATTTATTTATTTTTTTTATTAATTTTATTACAATCCATACAAAGCAATCAAGATTTTACAAAAGAAAAATTGAGTTAAGAACAGATCGATCCCCACCCCTGAGAGAGAGAGCAAGCCAAATAACGTTAAATTTAAGGCTTGTAAACATACCTAATTTAAAAAAAAAAAAATTCTCTGTGCTTTATGAACTTATTTTAAAATATTACTGATTAGATCCTGCCATGTTTTGAAATAGGTCTATACAGATCCTCTAACTGAGTATTTGATTTTTCCAATTTCAAATAGTATAACACATCGGTTTCCCACTGACTTAAAAGAGGAGAGTTTGGGTTCTTCCAGTTTATCAGAATGAGTCTGCGTGCCAACAGTGTAGTCAATGCATTCACAATTTGTTTGTCCTTCTCCACTTTAAGACCCTCTGGAAGAACCCCAAACACAGCTGTTAATGGGTTAGGAGGGATTGTGAGTCCAAGGCTGTCTGACAGGTAATTAAAAATTTTTGTCAGAATAATGTTAACATAATAATGTTAACATGTGACCTGTTGAGGCTGGTACTTGGTTGCAACGTTCGCAGGTTGGATCATGCCCTGGAAACATTTTGAGAGTTTGAGTCGAGACAGATGTGCTCGATATATAATTTTGAGTTGTATAATTGTATGCTTTAGCATATGAAGCTCGAGTGAATTCTCTGCATTGCTACTTTCCACTCCTTTTCTGATATATGAATTGAGAGATCTTTTTCCCAGTGTACTCTTGGATCTTTGAAATGGGAGGGATTGTAAAAGGATTTTATATATTGTAGAGATGGACTCCTTGAAATTGAGCAATAATTTTTCCAGCATGGTTGAGGGTGCAAGATGAGGAAAATCTGGAAGGTTCTGTTTAACAAAGTTCCTGATTTGAAGATAGTGAAAGAAATGTGTAGCTGGAATGTTAAATTTGGAATGTAATTGTTCATAGGATGCAAAGACGTTGTCTATATAAAGATCTCTAAGCAAGTTAATTCCACATTTTTCCAGATATTAAAACTGCATATGTTTGTGAAGGTTGAAAGAGGTGGTTCTCTTGCAGAGGTGCCACAGATAGAAGCTTCTCTGTCTTAAAATGCCTTCTACATTGGTTCCAGATTCTAAGTGAGTGGAGCACAATTGGGTTATTTGTATATTGCCGATAACGTGTGTTTATTGGAGCACAGAGCAAGGAATACAAAGAAGTACTGCAAGATTTTACTTCTATTGCGGTCCAAGCCTGTGTATGTTCTTCTATTTGTGTCCCAGAATAAGTATTTAAATTGAGGAAGCAGATTCT
>NC_053164.1:66815331-67058331 GCF_016835505.1 Polypterus senegalus | reverse complement strand
TTGATGCTTTAACAATTTAGCTGACTATTCAATGCTGTTTTTATTACTGTTAATCCCTGAAAAATATGGAGGGATATTGTGGACAAAATGAAATAAATAAATAAATAAATGTTTAAAGTAAAAATAAAAAAGCACTTTGAAACGTGACAATAAGTTTGTGAGCATAATTAATTGTGTCACAAAATGTTTTTTCTTGCTTATGTCTTTATGTATTTAATTTTGCTACTGTATTTATTTTATTAAAGTAAGCCTTGAAATTAAAAGTGGCAGTTTCTTTCATCAAGGGTGAGCTCTTGTAAGTACTGGTTTTACTTTCTCGTATATGAAGTATAGGGAAAGTATTGGAATTATACAAAAATTTGATTGTGAGATTTTCATGAATCTCGACATTTTTTTGACCCCCTTGAGTCCGAAAATACAATTTTTGGAATTATGCCTGTGTGTCTGTGTGTGAATGTGTGTGTATGTAAACATGATAACTTGAGTACTCTTTCACTTAGGTCAACCAAATTTTGTATTCAAGTATTAGTTACAAAATGTAAATTTCTACAAACTTTTGGACTATTTCCGCTAATTGGAAGTGGTACCTGAAAACATACTAGAGTCCAACTTATTCAACTTTACTTTTGTAACAATTGTTCAATAAATATTTAATTTGATTTGATTTGTTGTTGATGGTTCTTTAATGTACATAATATAAAAATATAATCATTGTCTTGCGGTTTAGTCCTCAAATATCCATTCCCATATCTTAGTATACGAGAAAGTCTAGGGGTGACCACTCCCAATTTTTTGATTAGTGAATCTTCTGTGAACATGAGTTTTTCTTGACTTAGGAATCTGGTGACTTGTGCGCTTGTCAAAATTGTGACAGGTATTTCTGCTCAGTGGCTAATTTAATTCAAGAAGCTCCAAATTCATCTTTAAGAGTTTGCATCTGAAGTGTGTGCAGTAAATTTGGAACTAAATGCGTAAAACCTATTAACCTCAATTTTGAAGTCGCAAGCTAAATTTATTTGTTTTGAACCATGATGGATTGCAGGTTATTGCATCTGTTTGCCAGTATACAGTATTATACTGTGTGAGGGACGCCCTACTGCATATGTTCTGGGGAGCCACCATGGACAGCTCAATACCTCCCCAGGACGCTTGGTGGCAGCCTCCTGGCCGACGTTGATTCCCCAGTCTCCGCTTGGCCCAATGGGACATGGATTCCTCCACAGCCTGGTTGGGAGCTGGGGTGGCGCTAGAGGGTGCTGCGGAACTCAAGAGCCCGGCTGGACGAGTCATCAGCCCCACCCGGAGGTGCAATTGGGACCAGATGGTCAAGCACCTTGAACACTTCCGGGTGGGCTATAAAACAGGCCAGCCTCCACCACTCAATCGGGAGGAAGAGCACGAGGTTGCCTGGGAGGAGTGGTGGTGCAAGGTGGAAGTGTTGTGGTATTGTGTGTATGTGCTTTTGGGACTGTGTATTGCCTGTGGGGTTCACGGGAAGACATACCCACAGGTGAAGAAAAATAAAAAGTGTGCTGGTTTTACACGTGCTTCTCGTCAGTCTGTACTGAATCATTGTAATCTGCAAATAATGCAGCCAGAGGTATGTTTTAATGTAATGTAAATACTGAGCATGTGTTTATTCACTCTACTCATAACAGCATACAGAGCTATGTTTACATAGCTCCTTTTCTTTTCCACTTTGATAAATTAATTTATGCTTTACTTCTTTGCATTTTATACTTTTATGGCTAACTTGCCTGCTACAGCTTCAAGCAGCCATAGAAATAAATTTGTGAAATTGACATATACTCAAGTCACTGATTGTGACAGTATGTACTTGACTATGTGTATGACTGGCATGTTCATAACTTGTACTTGCATTCTGGTTCTTCTTATACCTTCGGGTTTTGCCACCACCCTTGAAATTTCTGTGCATAGAACAACTGTCCATTTTCATTTATAGCACATCTACTGATTTCTTAGTCATCTCTTAGTCATCCTTCAGTACATTTTGTACAGCTTCATTAGTGTAGTTGGTTGAAGACATTTCAAGATCACTTTAGGGTAATGTAATCTCTGAAAAACCCCACTGTATTTATGTCAGTTTTCTTGGGGTGTTTGTTTCCCAGTTTTTTCCTCCTCTTCCTCCTCCTGCTTCAAGCTTGAATTATTGAAAAGCATGTCTCTTCCCCTGAAAACATAGGTTCCAGTTTTCTTTTAATTCTTTTCATTTTGTCAGACAGTCTTCCTTTATGAATAGCCTCATCAATATTGGGAATAAGAGATTTCATTAAAGTCCAGTCTTTTGCAGAAAAAATCATTTCAGTCACACATTCCTTTATCTCATATTCTTAGTACTCTTCCCCATTTTTGTGGTTATCCACTTTATATTCAGGAAAGATAGGCTCTGTGGCCCAAACATTCTGGAAACCTTGCTTGTTTTCATTTGCTTAGGAGCATTCACAAAGCTGTCCATTCTGTGCGTTTCAAATGTCATAGCATTTTCATTAAAAGGATAGATTTTTATACTGGCCGTCTTTCTCTTCCTGCCACTGGTGGAGCGACACACCCACTGACCCTATAGGCTATTAGAAGAGATCAAGGTATACCTCCTGGTGCTGGTATCAGTAAGGGGGCTTGATAAGGGGTTTGGTTTAAGAAGCTTCTTCACGAAAAAGAGTGGCTTGGAGGTCATCAATCATGACGGATATCTAACCCTCCCATGGGGTGGGGAAGCATTTCATACATAATATTTTAATATTTTATTTATATATTAATCATAGTTCATAATTCATGTTTTTCATAAATTGTATTTAATAAGTCATAATTTGGGGAGGGGCTTAAGGTCATCAGTCATCCATTTGACAGACCAGATGATGACCACTGGCTATGCTCCTGATTAGACGTGTTAGTCTGCAGAAAAGCTGTCGGCTATCGACTAAATGTTTTGGCCTGACAATATCTAACCCAGCTCCGGCTACTCTGCTCTTGTGTCCAGCAGGGGCTAGCTCCTGAGAATGAGTTCTTTTGTAATTGCAGCGTGTTACCTAACCCAAATCTATATAGATATAACATAAAGGTGATACCCTCCCTAGTGATACAGCGTAAGAAATCACATAGAAGAAATAACTTAGCTTTGTTTAATGTCAGCTTACACTGCATATCAGATGAATGAAGCCAATGACAAAACCCTGTCCGGAAGTGCAGGCAAGAGGTGTTGAGTCTGTCAGTGTCATTGGTGCAGTGGAAGGCATTTTCAGGGACAGATGACGGTATCTCCTATTCATTCATTGGCTTCAAAGATGTGCTTGGTAATGTTTCAAGGCTTTATACTGTTTTCTTCACATGCAGGGCCCCTTAGGTGAATATGCAATTCCAAACATGATAAGCGAACTTCCAGTTTGAGTGAACGCTGGCAGGACTGTTCGCCACTGCTCGCCAGTAACTAGACTGTTGATTTTAACTATGACTGGTGATTTTGATGTTGATATTGCCATTATTACTGATATCTCTGCGTGGCTGTGTATACATTAGCCTCAGCCTAACCCGCTTCAAACTTACCAGGTTTGTTCTCTGGACCCTGAGCTGCTTGTGGCCTTGCCTACAATGTGGACTGGTAGGATATTCACCTGGTTTATGTTTGTTTTGTGTCTCCTGTTGCTCGCTATCCATCCTGCAACAGGCCTGCTCCAGTACTCAGCTGCTGAACTTCATTGACAGCGTCTCCACCAGTCTGTGCCTCTGCTGTCTGTGCTGCATTTCGACCGGACGTCACATTTCTCCCTTGTCAGAGATACATCCATTGTGTGTCTCGCCGGAGATTCCAAATGGACACCTCGAAAGGAATTAACTCCTTCTGATCTAACTCCTGGCGCCCTCCACGTAACACAGGGTTGCTGATCACAGCGTGTTGGCCAGCCTAGCTTGGTCAGCTACCACCATTGCCAAATGCGACAGCACCATCATCAACTTAGGTCTACTGAACACCCTCTCACTCGCGAGCAAGGGGCATCTCATTCAGGATCTCCTCATTGACCGTAAGTTTGACTTTCTTTGTTTAACCGAAACTTGGCATCAACCTCAAGACATTTGTCAAACCCGTGCCTCTGGCTGTGGAGGAAGTGTCACGATAATTTATTGCAAGAAGTAGAAAGTCCTGCCATTGTCTGCTCCTGCTGTTAGCTCTTTTGAATCAACTGTGTGTCAAATGTCTGGGCCTGTTCCTACCATCATTGCAACTGTCTACTGCCTCCCTAAATCAAACAATGATTTTTTGAACGATCTTGCTACTTTTCTACAATTACTTCAAACATAATTCTGTTGGGGGATTTTAATATACATATTGAGAATATCAATATCCCACTCACTAGATACTTTTTATCTTGCCTTGAGAGTTTTGGATACCAGCAGTATCCTGATGTTCCCACCCATTGTAAAGGATATATCTTGGACCTGATTTGCTGCTCTGGTGTTGTCCCACTCGATCTTACAGCAGATGAACTCACCATAACTGATCATTTTCTCCTTTCATTTAATGCTAAACTTACTTTTTTTATTACTAAGCTTCCCCGTCTCATGTCTTTTCTTAATATTAAGAATATTAACTTGAATTTACTGTCTTCTACAATTGATTCCCTAATGGACTTTTTCAATTTATCCACTTCGAAGAATTGGTCTCATATTATAACACTGGACTCAATGATATTCTTAATTCTCTCGCTCCGTTAAAACTAGATCTTTTTCTTTTTCTGCCCCCTGGTTTACGCCTGAACTTCGGCTTCAGAAAGCCAAGGGCAGGCAACTTGAACTGTTATATAAAAACTGGACTCTTTGTCCACAAAGAGATGCATAAAAATCATGTACTTTATTATAAGGACTGTATATCTCAAACCAAATCTAACTATTACACTCAGTTAATTACTTGTAATAAAGGTAACACCAAGTCTTTATTTCTCATTACTTAATAATGTTACACAAACTCCAGACTCTTTACCATCTCACCTTTACTCGACTGCTTTCTGATAATTCTCTTATGTCCATTTTAATGAGAAAATCCACAGGATACATCAGCACCTCGGTCCAGCTTCCCACTTCCTCAGAAATCTCAGATCTCATCTGCAAATCTAAACCATCTACTTGTCAGCTGGACCCCTCCCTACAGTTCTGGTTAAAGCCTGCCTCCCTCTTTGGTCCCTCTCATTTCTGCTATAATTCACTGTTGGCCCTTCATCCACCAAGCACTGTTCCATATAAGGACACAGTCGAGTGACTTCAGCGTCATTATAATCCTACAACATCGGAAATTGTACAGCGTTGTGAAAGGTGCTATATAGGCACCCGACGACACAGACTGACAACGGAGGCACGTGTAGCAATAAAAGAAAAAGATTTATTTTTCTTCATCTGTGGGATACGCCTTCCTTGTACCCCCAGACACAACACAGTCCTGTCACCACCAGCAGACCAAAACACAAATCCAAAAGAAATATCCTCCACTCCTCTAAGGCAGCTTTGTCCTCCTCCTCCCAAAACTGGTGCCTCAAGTAGTGGCTGCAGGCTGTTCTTATAGCCCACCTGGAAGTGCTTCAGGTGATAATTAACCTAATTCAGGCTGCACTTCTGGCTGTTGCTGCATTCCAGTCCACCCGGCTCGTTAAGCCATACAGCTCCTCCCGATAGTGGCCATGGAACACAACAAGGCTGAGCCCTGAAGTCCCAGGCCTGTGGCCCCAGTGTAACCCAGGAGGGCTGCCACCAAGCATTCTGGGGACGTAGTGTGCATCCCATGGCTGCTCCCCAGATCCAGTGTCAAAGGGCATCCCAGCCGGGCATGGGACCCAGCCGTCCACCACAACATTTTCATTTCCACACTTATAAACAACTGCCTAATCAAAGTATGTCATGCTTCATTGCTGAACTGAGAAAACTTTCAGTGCATTGTAACTGGTGAACAACTCGAACAGATGCTGCGCGATCGCATAGTGTGTGGTGTGGCCGATCCTTTACTGCAGCTTCAGCTACTAGCGGAGCCGAAATTAACATTCAAAATAGCGGAGGAGCGCTCTAGCAGCAGAAATGGCAAACTGGAATACACAAATGCTGAGGACTGAGAAGACTCTAACTGCTAACGATGTGGAGAGGTACACAAAATGATTCAATCGAATACAGCTCAGAATATAAGACCACCCATATTACAAGAAAGTGATGGCAGAAAGTGTTTCCCATGCGGTGGGACTCTTACAGCTACAGCATATAAATTTAACACATCTGTGAGCCATTACTGTTAAAAAAAGGACATTTAGCTCGCGTGTGTTTTAAAAAGGCACACTCTACTCAACTACTTTCAGATCTAGAAACTACAGCATTACAGACCCAAGAAACCAGTAAAGTCACAGTGAATGCCCAGGATGAGTATGTGGTAAATAGTACACAAATGGAACACACAACCCAAGAAGCCCATTTAAGACTACAGTTTCACTGTATGTCCGGCAACTAAAAATGGAAGTTGATTCTGGATTAGCCTGTAGTTTGATTAGCGATGATACTTACAAAAGCTGTGGCTAAATAAACCCAACTCCACTGGTACATACAGATTGTATATTGCGGCAGTGGTCTCAGGCACCACTGCAAGTGCTAGGTAAGATCAAATTTCAGGTTGAGTATCACCATAAAAGATCGCATTATCACTTCTTGTTGTTTGGGGCCAGGGTACTAGCTTGTTAGGACGAGACTGGTTTGAAGCAGTTAGAATAGAATTAACAGGTTTGCACATAATTCAGCAGCACCATGTGACAGCTCTCCTGGAAAGGTATGCAGAAGTGTTCCAGAAAATCGGCACATGCAGGGGACCACCCATTTCAATTGAAGTGGATCCTACAGTTTCACCAAAATTCTCTATGGCTCGCCCTGTACCTTTTGCTCTTAAGCAGAGGATTAATGAGACATTAGATGATCTGGTTGAGCAATGCATTTTTGTACCAGTGCGACACTCAAAGGGGCAACACCCATTGTCCCTGTCAGAAAAAGGGATGGAAGTTTAAGAATCTATGGTAATTACAGATGTACTGTTAATACAGCATTAAAACCTGATATTTATCCCTTACCAACTGTTGTAAAGATGTTCTCTGCACTGGCAGGGGGTGTCATTTTTACTAAATTAGACCTTAAACAAGCCTACCAGTAGCTAGTTCTTGATAAACCTTCAGCTGAGCTGTTAACAATTAATATGCACAGGGGCTGTACCGCACTCAATGGCTGCAATTTGGGGTCTCTACAGATGTTGCCATTTTCCAGCTTTTATGGATACTCTGGTGGCAGGTATTCCAGGTGTACAGCCATACCTGGATGATATTTTAATCACTGGTAAAACTCCAGAGGAGCACAATGCATGTTTGGAGAAAGTGTTATGTCGATTCTCTGATGTTGGACTTAGACTTCAAAAGGGTGTTTTTGCTGCTACTGAAGTGAAGTTTCTAGGATTCAGAGTAGATAAAGAGGGCGTCCATCCCACCAGTGAGAAGGTGGAAGCTATCATGAATGCACCAGCTCCCGCAACAAGACACAGCTTCAGACATTTCTTGGACTTTTGAATTTTTACAGTTGTTTTCTTCCAAACAAGGCCACCATTCTGGAACCACTACACAGACTTCTTGACAAGTCAACGGCATGGCTCTGGGCTGCTGCCCATGACACAGCTTATAAGCAGGCAAGCGCACTACTCAAAGCAGATGGACTGCTTGTGCACTATGATGTTAAGAAGCTTCTTGTATCGGTATGTGATGCCTATCCTTATGGCCTAGGATCTGTACTGAGAAATGTAGATCCTGATGGTACAGAGTTCCCAATTAGTTTTGCTTCATGGATACTGTCGGCCACTGAACGCAATTATGCTCAAATAGATAAGGAGGCTCTTGCTGTTATTTTTGGTGTAAAAATTTCATCAGTTCTTCCATGCCACAGATCCTGTCGCCTCATATGCTTCACTGGAGTCTCTTGTTGGATGCATACAACTATCAGTTGTGCTACAGACCAGGAAAAGAGGTGACAACAGCCAATGCCTTGAGCTGCTTGCCTATAGCGTATTCCGTGGCTGATACACCACCTCCTCTTGAGGTCCTGCTCTTGGAGTCTGTGCCTAATACACCTATTCATGCTAACCAAACTGCTGCACTTACTCAGAAGGATCCAGTTCTGTCTCGTGTGCTACACTGGCTTTTGCATGGCAGTCCCAGGTGGCGATTTCATACCCCTTGCCAATAGACGTAATGAACTTTCAACTCACAAGGGTTGTGTTTTATGGGGTAGCCGTATTGCAGTACCTGTTCTAGCATGGGAGGATGTGCTTAAACTACTTCATGACTCCCACCCTGGCATAGTCCACATGAAGGCTCTGGCTAGAAGTTATGTATGGTGGCCAGGAATGGACGGACAAATAGAGAAAGTGTTGTACAACATGTCAACAGTCATGGCATGCACCATCAAGGGCACCACTTCACCCTGGGAATGGCCAGCTAAGGCTTGGTCTCGGATCCACATTGATTTTGCTGGACCACTTCAAGGAAAGGTCTTCTTTATTTTGGTAGATTCCCATTCCAAGTGGCTGGAGGTGTCTGTTCTACGTTCCATGTCTGCAAATGCCACCATTGAAACTTTGCGCCTTATCTTTGTTACACATGGACTCCAAGATATTATTGTCTCACACAACAGTACAGCATTTACATCTGCTGAATTCAAAGAGTTCACAGAAAGAAATGGGATGCGCATATGACAACGGCCCCTATCATCCGTCCTCAATTAGGCAAGCAGAGCGAATGGTACAGACAACAAAGGATGCTCTACGGAGAATCATAGCTGGTAATTAGCAAACACGCCTTGCAAGATTTTTGTTATCTCAGCACACCATGCCCAACTCTTCCACAGGGAAGAGTCCTGCAGAGTTGCTAATGAAAAGACGACTGACCACTGCACTTGATCGCCTTCACCCAGACTTTCAAGCCGACATGCATATGAAGCAAGTGGAACTAGCACAAAAGCATGGGGGTGTGTTTCAGCAATTTCGACCCTTACAGACCGTATATGCATGCAATTTTGTAGGAGAACCATGATGGATGCCAGGAGTAGTGCAAGAGGCAACTGGCCCTGTGTCTTAACTTGTGCAAACAGAATATGGACAGATTTTCCGTCGCCATGTTGATCAGCTTCGAGAGCAGATGATGGATGAAGGGCCAGTGCCCAAAGCAAAGTCAATGCAGCAGCCAGATAGCACTGCTCGGAAGCCTCCTGGTATCCCAGAAATACCAACTTCTTCTGAATCTACTATAGATAATGATACGGTAGTGACACCAACCCCTGAAAGTGGTAAACCTGCGGATGTTAAGACCCCATAGCCTATGGTGTCACTAAGGACCCGTAGAGCTCTTGTTAGGCCAAAACGTTACAAAACTGGGGGAAAGGGGTGTTGTGTATTTGTATGTTCAGTAACAAGTTAAATTTATATTGATGTTGATTGACATTCCTGTTGTTGGCAATTTGCAGTAGAATGTTAGTGGGTAGGATTTTAGAAGAAAAAGGAAGTTCTTAAAAAGGTATTTTGTCTTTTCTGAGAGAACCTAATGATGAAACTGATATGATTTTACAGTTATTAAAAGCTATAGTTAAGAATCATCATCAACATCTGTGTGTCGTCAATCGATTTTATAGAAATCAAACAGCTCATCTTTAATTTGTTACTATGAACACGGAGAGAAGGCTAATAAGTTCTTAGATCAACAGATCCACAAGCAGGAATTTCGCAGTGCAATAACAGAAATTACTAATGCAGATGGAGATAAAATCATTGACCATAAAAACATAACCAATGCATTTAAGGAGTATTATAAGTCCATATAGTCTACTCAATTTAAAGAAGACAAGACCTAATTATTGTCAATATACTAATAATCAAATTGTCCATCAATCACTCAGAATACGGAATCGATGCAGGATGTACTTCAAGGCTGTTATATTATGTTTGTTATAATATGAATGTCACTGTCTCTATGCACACTGTTATGAATCCATTCATACAGGAAGACCAAGTATGGTACACAGGAACTAGGCTGCATTTAGAAACCATTAGCCCAGCAGTTTGGAGAATGGGACAAATTGCAGCGTGAGCATTGTGCTATTCTTGTTGGAGGTGGGGTTTAAGTTTACTGTCCTTGTTTGGAAACCAGAGAGGGCCCTGCATGTGGAGAAGACAGTATAAATACATGGAACAAGCAATCAAACCCTTTGAAGCTGTCGGGCGGAAGATTATGTCATCCATCCGGAAAACACTTTCAGCGTGGTGACGAAAGATGGCAGACTGCGTAGATCAAGACTCCCACCTTGATAAAGTCTGTCATAAGCTTCCCGTCTGTAACCGCATAAAACCGTCAGTAAAGTAAGCTAAAGTATATTTTTCTTATGTGATTTGATTGCACCGCCATAATCATGATGGGAGGAATATCGCCTTTTCTGTCATATTTCTATATTTTTTGGTTACTTAACATGCCACAATTTCAAAAGAACACTTTTCTGGTAGAGCTAATGCCTCCTAAGGAAACAAATTGGCGTAGTCGGCAGGATTGTGGCTAAATTAATAACTGTATATTATTAATAATGTACTATATACATATAAAATATGCTTCTGATAATGACGGCAATGAAGGGCTCGGTAAAAATATTTAATATATTTGGGATGGTTGCGCGACTGTCATGGACTCCCATTACCGAGTAATACTGCCTGAAAATGCCTGGCACGAATTGAAATAGGGATATTAATTAAAATCGTCAAAACCGTCAAAATACAAGAGGTGGTCTTGTCAAGTTGGCCACAGTACATGGGGCTTGGAAGAAAACTGACATCTGTCGGCAACTCGTGGTAGCATCTGCTACACTACGGTATGCAAGTGGACTTTTAAGTTCAAAGAATAATTATAAATGTGGGAATAAACAATGAAACTAAACCGGACAAAATAAATTGAAAACAACAGTTTTAAACTTATAGCATGAGACTGGTTGTCCAGAATAAAATGAAACGGCACCCGCGTGGACAACACAGATTAATTAACTGCCGTACGAAGTCCAAAACCTGCCTGAAAAGTAAATGCCGTGTTGGGGAACACTGTTATTTAAATAAATTACATCGCTAGCCATTAGAAAAACAATATTTTGTAAAAGCTAAAGAACTGCATGTTATTTTTAGAGTTGAGGCAGGCAGACAGACATGCAGGCAATGCACTCACCTTGCCGTTTGACGAATAATCCAGCGGGGCTGAAAAACTTAAAGATGAAAATAAAGCCAACAGCGATAAAATCCATAAAGGCTCGATCACAGTCGCTAAAATAACTTGTAGAAATCTTTAATGGCATAATAGCAGCCCGATGTAACATAAAATACACGGTTCGTCCACGTGTTAAACACAGGCGGTGGCGGTGCAGCTGTTCGAGTCACTCGGCCTAAAAGATTAAAGGTTAAAGGTTAAAGGTTTTGGCAAAACCCCCACCTATATTGTACTATTAAGTATTTGCCATGTGTTTAAACACACAGAAATTATTGAAATCGCCTTTTAAATATAGCTTAAATTACGAACCTATGTTAGAAGCTAATGTTTTAAAAAGAAACTGTAAAACGTGTACACATATAGCACTAAAATGTAAAAGAGCTCTAATTTAAAAAATGGAAAAAGAATAAATACATTTAGTTTTTACCTTTGCAATGAGAAACATGCTTCTTTGACTTTCCAGTGAGTACTGGCCATACTTATTAAGAAGGGATTAACTGGATAAGTATGAATTTAAAAATGAGACAATTTCTCACATGACAAAGAAAAATAATTATCGATATGTTTAATTTGTTTAAAGCAAATAAAAAAAAATGTCTCCACTGTTGTTTAAAGCTAGTAAACAGGCAAAAACATTTTTCCATTTAAACCCTGATCAAGTTTAAAGGAAAAATGCTCTTTTAATAATACTAAATGAGAAGGGAGACAAGTTTGTTGCGAGAATGTGCATAAATGGAGGTTGTGTATTTTGGGAACTATACCGGTAGAGAGTATGGTGGCGCAGTGGTTAACACACTTGCCAGCTAAAGGTTCAAACATGTACTGTATATTTTCCTTATTGAGTCAGGATATTCTTTGTGACCGTAACTTTTTCTGGGAATACTTTCTTGTTGTGGAATTGTGCTGCGTGATGTCCCGATGAGTGGATTTTCCTCACTGTTGCAGAATCCAAGGATCGCCATGGAAATATTTTCCTTGATTGTCGCTGAATCGGGTTTCGCCACGGAGTTTTCATGATTTGGAGATTAGCGCATATGAAACTGAGTAAGATGTACTCCTAATAATTAAAGTAGTATCAGCTTGCGGACTGAGAAGTTGTTTGATTGTAATAATAAGCATGAAGGAAAAGACACGTTTAAGTGTGTTGCACGATGAAACCTTATAAATAAACACAAAAGCGCAACCTTGAGTGAGTTTATAGCACGTGTGAAAAAGAAATTTATTCTGTGAATGAAGTGTTATTGTAAAAGAGAACGTGAGTATGTGAATATGTGTAAATATTTGAAAGAATGAAGCAATTGCCAAATACTGTATGTTGAAATGACTGAAACGAGTGAAGGCTGATTGTTTGTGAACAGTTGCTTTCTTTTAAAGAACTTCTGTTTAGCCAAATAATTTTGCTTGGGCATAAAATGGGATTTAGAATCTACCAATGAAAAATAAAAGAAGATTAATTATTTTTTATTCAGAGTCTGGGGTGGTAGATGCGCGTTTATGTCATTTGTAAGTCTATCTTTCTGTGTTTGTCAGCTGACTAAATAAAACTGTGAACCAAAAACTCTAGAAAATGGGAGACGTCCCATATAATAATATAACAACATAAGAACATAATCGTTAAAGTAATAGGGGATCATATCCAACTTTAATTGTATTAGATATACATGTGAATATCTGCAAGTAAAGAAAAAGTGATCATAAGAATATTTGTAATGCAGACTGTGCTTAGTTTAGTGAAGCCTGGAATGTTTTTGAAGCCTGCAAACAGATGCAGAGTTGAAATAAAGCCATGACCTATTGACCTAGATGAATCTTAGAATAGTCTGTAGCATGGTCAGTCAAAGAGTTAAGAATTTTAAAATCTGAGTAAAGTATTATAAGCAGAGATAAAGAATATGTAACTTCACAACTATAGCTGTTCTTTTTCTCCAGATTCAGCAAATCCGGTGACCAACGGATGAAAAACAGAAACTATTTTTCTATACAAAGCTGCAAGAAATAGCTTAATAGCAAGTTTGGGCATTGGAATTATTTTCTTGCATGCTGTTTAGTGCAAGTGTAAAATGTTTAAATGAAAATGCAAAAAATTAAACTAGACTGATTTCTTTTCTAGTCTTCATATAAAAACAGTATAGAGGGTTTACATATTTTGATGTATAACAAATTATTATTAGTATCACTTCAGTAATTACAAAATGTATAGAATTGAAATATATGTTGTGAAGGACAGCCAGGTCCCATGCCCGGCAGGGACGCCCTGCTGCTTATGTTCGGGAAGCCGCCATGGGCAGTCCAATACCTCCCCGGGGCGCTTGGTGGTACCCTCCCTAGCCGACGGTGATTCCCCAACCGCCGCAGGGCTCCAAGGGAGATGGAGTCCTCCACAGCTTGGTTGGGGCCGGGTGGCCGCTAGGGGCTGTCTGCTTCCCACAGCCCGGCTGGACGAGTCTTCAGCCCCACCCGGAAGTGCAATTAGGACCAGGTGGTTAATCACCTGGAACGCTTCCGGGTGGGCTATAAAAGGGCCCAGCCACCACCACTCAAGGAGCCAGAGTTGGGAGGAAGGAGACGAAGCTTGTCTGGGAGGAGTGGTGGAGCAAGGTGGAGAATTGTTTGTGTTTGGTGTTAAGTGCTTTTGGGACTGTGTTGGGCCTGTGGGACACAGGGAAGACGTGCCCTGCGGCTGAAGAAAACTAATAAAGTCTTTGTGTTTTTATACGTGCCTCTGTGTCCATTTGTGCTGGGTCAGGCGCCTATATAGCGCCTTTGTTACAATGTATGCATTGGTATTTGTTAAGTGATTCATTTTATGAAGATTTGTTATTACATCAATATATTAAGGTTAATGCTCAGTGATAATGCACATAGCTAAATGGATTATTCAGTTATACATTAGAACCATTAGTCTATATAAACTGTTGTATATCTTAAAACATTTGAAAGATTTGTCTCTTAATACGATGAGCTACAGGTTGTTATATGGTATAGATGTTATAAGATATTTTTGTTTTAGACAAAAAAGGAAAACACGTCATCTTGTTATAATTTAAGACACTTGTGAGAGATAACTGAGGCAATGTGTTAATTTTGTGTAATGTATTATCCAACTGAAGAAACATTTTCACTAGCCTGGTTTAAATGTATTAATTTATTTCTAACTGTTGTTTTATGAGACAGAGTCTAAGATGGTCATTAATAATGCTGCATTGTATTATACTGTACATATGATTGGGAAAGAATCGTTTTATGTTATGTATTTACTCTACCCTTCACCCTTCTTTAATTAGCATAGCAAGTATTTTAGTTTGGCCACTCAATTTAGTGGTTAAAGCCTCTCCATTCAGTGGTAAAGTTTTATCAATGAAGAAATGGTGGTGTACACAAATGAAGATTTAAAGAGACTGTACTGCACACTAATGACTCTTGATCTGCTGCACATACCTGAGAATAGCTGGTGAAGAAACGACTTTGTTTTCCAGAGTGGAAGGAGTACAGAACCAAAGAAAGACTGTAAGTCCAGCTACTCAAATTTGATGCCATGATATGTACAGACATTTTTGCTGCAGAGACAAGTTTTATGGACTCTGGCAGGGATAGGCTATAGCCACTGTGGTGAGGTGACAGCTGTTGACGTCTCCCATGAATGACTACCGAATACAGTGCAAGCTTAGAGGGAATTGTGCCTCTGCTAAAAGGGACAGTCACCATGTGTACATCTCATGAGCTCCCTAATGGCAAAAGGACTGTTTAAATTTTCTGTTCCAGTAATAACAAAAACTTTAGTGTTCTGTAGCAGTCACACTTTGTTCAGAAGGACCTGCAAAGCCACCAAGTAAAGACTTTGTTAACAAACCACTGGGTTGGACAAGGCATGTATATAGAAAGCTTAGGAATATCCTTGAAACTGTTTTAAGAAGGTTTCAAAGGTATGAGGATATGCATGATTTACCAATGATGTGTAAATTGTAAATTGAAAGGGAATAGAACATCTGATAGTGAAGTTGGGGAGGATAAAAGATAGTGAACGAACAATTATGCAATAATACTAGTTAAGAACAATTAATAATCATAGCAATAGATCTAGAATAGCATCTGAGTTATGTTACAACTATTGTACCTCATAAAGGGATCAGACACCAAAGGGTGGGGCACATATAACAACATACTGAAGCTAGAAATGTTAGGAGTGCCAAAGAATAGTGTAATCCATCAAGATGCTATATAGAATTAGAATATAATCTGATGCTATGACACCCACTGCATGAATTCAGTAATATGTAGATACAACACTGACTATGTAAGACATAACATGGAAAAACTGTCCACTAACACCACTGCTGTGATACAATGATCACTACTTGGTAACACCATGTTAAGTGTAACTGTTTGTCCAAATGTACTGTAACTTGTCATTGTTAATGTTTACGCTGATATTAGATGAATGGTACAGAAGCTATAGTGGTACTACATCTCACATTTCCACAAATGATCTTGAAATGTCTACACTGTAAAGGGGGATCAAGTACCTTTTGTTTTGTGGATATGACTTTCAAGTATTGTTTTTGACACAGATCCAGTGACAAAGGGTGGTTTGTTATAATATGTTTGTTATAATATGAATATCACTGTCTCTATGCACACTGTAATGAATCCATTCATACAGGAAGACCAAGTATGGTACACAGGGACTAGGCTGCATTTAGAAACCATTAGCCTAGCAGTTTGGAGAATGGGACAAACTGCAGTAGTGAGCATTGTGCTATTCTTGTTGGAGGTGAGGTTTAAGTTTACTGTCCTTGTTTGGAGACCAGAGAGGGCATTGTACTATTCCTGAGATGAAACTAAATCCTTACTTTCCTTGTTTGGAAACCAGAGAGGGCCCTGCACATGGAGAAGACAGTATAAATACATGGAACCAGCAATCAAACCCTTTGAAGCTGTCGGGCGGAAGATTATGTCATCCATCCGAAAACCCTTTCAGAGTGGTGACGAAGATGGCAGACTGCGTAGATCAAGACTCCCACCTTTATAAAGTCTGTCATAAGCTTCCCGTCTGTAACGCGTAAAACCGTCCAGTAAAGTAAGCTAAAGTATATTTTTCTCATGTGATTTGTTTGCACCGTCGTAATCACGATGGGAGGAATATCGCCTTTTCTGTCATATTTCTATATTTTTCATTTACTTAACATGCCGAAATTTCAAAAGAACACATTTCGAGAGCTAATACCTCCTAAGGAAACAAAGGCATAGAAGCTTTTCTTTTGCTCCTCTACACAATGATCATCTTTTTCAACCCTCTCAAACCTACACAGTATTTAATCTTTGGAAAATGTCTGGGAGAACTGTATATAGATAATGTTTTTAAATGTGATGAACAGTTAACACTTCACATTTACCTTCCCAGCAACACAATTTTTCCCACTACTTTCAAATCAAAAATGTTACTGAAAGAAACCTACCCAATTTTCCACACCTCCCACACAGTTCTATTCTAGAAGAAATACTGGGCAGTCTTGAAGTCTCAGACATCATCTCAATAATATATAAAACATCCCAGAGTCTCTTCATTTCAAAGATCCTAGGGTATGGTGGGAAAAGGATCTTTCACTTAATATTATTTCACTTAATAATAAAAGTAGTGAAAGGAAGCCATGCATAGAATACACTCTAGCTCCATATGAGCAAAGCATTCAGTCATTAAACTTAAAATCCTTCATTGATTACTGTTGTATCATTTAAAATTGTCCAAAAATTTATCCAGGACAAGAACAAACCTGTGGGTGACGCAATATAGCTCCAGAACTCATTGAGCAACATGTTTTGAGAATGCAACAAATTAACATAATTATGGATAAAATTCTTTGAATGCCTATCAGACAGCTTTGGAGTCACAATCACTCCTCACCCTTTAACAGCTGTGTTTGGTGTATTCCCAGATGGACTGAAAATGGAGAGGGATACATTGATTGTAATTGACTACACCACACTGTTAGCATGCAGACTTATCTTGCTTACACAACCCCGTCCACAAAGCCCCAGTTGCATGGAAATGCTCCAATCTTATCTCAACTGAATACAAATGGGGCCTTGTGGAGGGGTGTGTGATAAATGGTCTATGGTGCTCTGTTAATTTTAAATATGTAATCACACCCTGCAAAGTACAAGTTCTAATTGGGGAGAGATGGAGCTTGTGAATGACCAGATGGCTGTCGCTTTTAATCTGATTTTAATCTGGATTTTAAACTCACGGACTGTCATTGTTTTTAAGGATTATTTATTTAAAGAAGAGACCACTGCACTTTTGAACCCTGTTTGTTTTGATTGACTTTGTTTTAATAAAAGCACTTAGCACTTTGCACCTGCCCCTTACTATGTGTGAGTATCCATATTTGCTGAGTTCATCCCTTGGTTACATTATCGGCAGTAGTGGGTTCAAGAGGCTCCTGAGATGCAACCAGTAGTATGGAGCAGACTGGCACTGTCAAAATCTCAACCCACCTTTTATAAGTCAGTGGGTAACTGATGTTCTATACTATTTGAAATTGGAAAAAATCAAATTCTCACTTAGGGATCTGTTCAAACTTTTTAAAAGTATAGCAAGATTTAAATAACATTTTTTATTAAGCATTTATATTGAGGGAAAGGACATTTTTGTCCATGCTGCTGGATCTACTCTCTTTCTCATGGGTGGGGCTGAATTCTGTTTTGTTAAGATTTGTCTGTTTTGTTCCTTCTTTCTTTATTTTAACTTTTTGAATTTTCTTTTCATATTTTTTTCTAGTTTGACTATAAAGTCATTTGTTGTATTAGTTCAACTTGACTGAATGAAATGTTATTTCCCTCAAATAAAATAAAAAAATTATTTGTTTCTCTCTGATTCATCACATGTCAAGTACTGGTTTCCTATTATCAGCTACTAGCCATGTGACCTGTCAAAGACAGGTAATAGAATACGTTTCTAAACATTTGCTATCTCTTGATCTACATATGCCTTCAGTCCTTGGTTTCCTCGTGTGTGATCCACTTTTGCTTAGTGCTCCCTCTCTCAGGCAAGTTCCTGTAAAGGTTGCTTCTCAGGCACTGTTATTATTTTTGAGGGGCCTTGCTCACCTCCTGTGCACTTTTATATTACCCATTTTTGAAGGCAACTCTTAGCACACCTCCTACGCCTCCTTCTCAAGTATCTCACACTCAATCTTTCTCTTTAAATCATATCACCAAAGGTAAATTGCCCAATTTTACTGAAGTCAAACTGACCAATCAGATTTCTCTGAAGGACCATTCAAACCCAAAGACCTTAAAAGTTTATTATATAGTAGTTGCCAAATCTTTCCACCACAAAGTTGACAATAAAAGTTGTCATTGTCTGCAGTCTTAGGCTCATGTCTCCCTTTGCTGCTGCCTCTTGTAATCTGTCCATATCCTTGTTGAACTATTGCAAGACTGCCATCTCCCAGGCCTGTTTCTACTAGACTTGAACCTTCACTGAAGATCTGCTAGGAGGGACTGGAAATATCATATGGAGGCTCTGTGCTCTGTGGGGTTCTTCCAGGCATAGTTTATCTTGCATCTCACAAGGAGAAACCTGTGCATTGTGACACTAAGCATTTCTTCCAGGTCTGGTGGATTTTTAGGCCTCTGCTGTTCTTATATACCTTTCTACACCTGCACACCATTGTCATAATACCATAATCATAGTTCATTCCATTGGTCATTTAGGTTTGGTCTGTCGTATTGCAGTGCTCATCCTCCACCATCTCGGGCACGCTGCAGGTATTTATGTATGGGTTGATCTGTAGCTACTTGTGGGTTTCCTTTTCACAGAGGAAATGGTTTAGGCTGACAACCCGCACTACCCTGATTGCCATCTTTCTGTGCTGTTCACTGTTTCTCCTGTCGTCACCACTCTGTTATTGGTTTAGTTAATTTAGTAGTTCTGTGCACTGAGGTAATCAAGTAAAAATAAAAGTGAAGATGGTAATAAAAGTCAACACAGAGGAAAGAAGGTTAAACATCTAGAAAAGTGGCCTAGACAGAATTGTTTGGCTTTATCCACTAGACAGCAGCAAGATCACCTGGGGCCTCATGTATAAACAGTGCATACACAGAAAAAGACTGCGTACACACGTTTCCACGTTCACTTCGAGATGTAAAAAACCAAACTTGGAATAAAGCCACACACACTTTCACAGTAGCCCCCACCTTCCATATGTGTGGTTTTACAAACTGGCTGCACCAATGTCAAAGCAGTACTACTGTTACTGTGTGGTTTCTCTTTCCTTTTTAGATTCACATCCCAGGACATTGGCTCTATTAAATACACTGAAATTAATGGCATATTGTTTATAAATTTAAGCCACCTGATTATAATCAATCTATAACAATATAATGGTACACAGAATGGCCAAACTATTCCAACTATCATGGCTGCTTCAGCATTGTTAGAGGACATCACAAATGGAAGAATTAGAAGATAATGTGTATTTAGAGATCATATTTCTTGGCACATGATGATGTCTTCTAAGTCGGTTCAGATTTCTAAGAGCTATCTTCTTGAAGCTGTGTGCTGAACTGGAGCCGGCAAATTGTGAGGAATTGTGCTCTACCTGTTCCTTTGAAAATTCTGTCCACTCTTGGGTTTTTAGCAACAGGAGCTTTTCAGTGTGAACTGGCTGACCGGACAGGTATTTATTTCTCAGTCATCACTTAGTCGTGCCATGCCAGCTGTATGGGATGGTATTGTCCACTTGTCAAGCAGATATATAAGATTTTCAAACACTGTGGCTGAACAGGCAAACATCAGAGCACAATATGCAGTAATGTCCATTTTTCCCAATGTAATTTTAGTGGTCGACTGCACACACATTTCTATGAAGACGCCCCCACAGAATGAATTTATTTATGTAAATAGAAGGCATTTTTATTAATGTCCAAATCATCTGTGATGTGAAAATCTGTCTCACTAATGTTGTTGTAAGATGACCTTGCTCAACTTATTTATTCATTCTGAGAAATATAAGTGTTAGGAACAAACTTGAAAATGGTGCTGTGCGTGATGGCTGGCTTGTCGGTAAAATAAGACATTTACTATTACCCCTGTATGTTATCTATACTGTATGATTTAACCATATAACACAACTACTTAGGTGACAGTGGGTACCTGCTGAAGACATGGTTTCTTACTCTGCTCATCAACCCACTGACTGAACAAGAGCAACGTTATAATGACCTCCACTCTTGGGCTAGGGCAGTAGTAGAACATATTATAAGGCAGCTTTAAGGCTATTGGCGCAGCTGGATAAGACTGGTAAAGTGCTGCTCTATATTCCACAGAACGTGTGTCGCATTGTGCAAGCTTGCAGCATGCTGCAAAATGTGGCACACAATTGTGGCTTGCCCGTACCTGAAAAGATGCGGTATGATGACACCTGACCCTGAACCACCAAAAGATTAGCCACATCGTACAGTGTTACAACTTGCAATTAACAGAATGTAAAAACAGGTAACCAGATACATTATTTATTTTTTAACCAATTAATTTGACTTGTGGTAAATATCACGTAGTACAGCCCTTATATTCTTTAGTTCATTGGCTACATCCCGTTGTAAATTGGCTACATCTCTTACTGATCCACTAATGCATTTCGTGATTCCAGAACAGCATCCGTCATCACAGGGCCAGATGATTGTCCAGTGGTTTATGAGGCAGTGGTGTGTGAGCAGCCAGCACCCGAAGATGTGGCCGGCACAGCAGCAGCACCATCATCACTTGGAGCCACATCCTCAGCATAGGGGTCAGCTTTTGTAATATTGTTCTCATGGCGACTTTGATGTCTGACCACTTTTTTTTTATTTCAGGCACAATGCGATTTTCTGACCTTGAACTTTTGAGTGCATCCACCACGCTAAGCCATTCCATGAGTTTCTTTTTATTGCTTATTCCATTGCCTAAACCACCAAATAGTACATTTTTCCTTGCCTCTACTTCAATTAGCAGGACCTCCATTTAGAATTCGATGAAGTTTTTTTTTTCCCTGTGCTTTTGCAGTTGTCATTTCATGTAACACTGAATATAAAGGGCTATTTATATTGATTTACATATTGAAAAGGGTGTAATTCTGGGAGGAGTCGGGGTTGGGCGGCAGACACGTGTACATGCGTTACATTTCCTGCTGACTGGGATTTATGGATTGGAAGTGTGTGGAAGTTGGCTTATGCATGATTTTGTGCATCTGAATATTTTTGTGTGTACGCACATTTCCACTTTTGTCCATACATCATGTTTTACTATGAATTCTATGTATTGTGTTATACATGAGGCCTTAGATTAATAGATCCATACACTTCATGCATTAATCTGCCTTACAGCACGGCACCAAATACATTCTGTTATTGTCATCCATCCATTTTCTAAGCCCACTTTTCAAAAGTAGGGTCACGGAGAGCTGGGGCTTCATGCATAAACAGTGCCTACACACAAAAATGTTGCGTACGCCCATTTCCATGCTTACTTCGAGAAGTATAAAAATTAAACTTGGTGTAAGGCCACACACATTTTCACGACAGCCTTCCCCCTTGCATACATGCTTTTCTGCTTGGTTTTGTAAACTGGCGGCACCCAGCATCAAATCAGTGCTACTGTTTCTGTGTCATTTATCTTTCTTTTTTATATTCGCATCCATGACGCAGGATTTATTAAATACACCAAAATGAATTGCATTATCGTTTACAAATTTTATTCACTTGATTGTAATCATTCTATAACAATATAATGGTGCATGGAATGGCCACAATATTCCAACTACTATACCTGCTTTAGCATTGTTAAAAGACAAGGCAAATGGAAGAATTAGAAGAGAGCAGGTATTTAGAGATGATGATGACTGGCTTCTGAGTTGATTTCAGTTTCCATGTGCTATCCTCTTGGCACTGTGTGCTGAACGGGCGCCGCCTTTACAAAGGCAGACTTTGAGGAATTGCGCACTACCTGCTCCTTTGCAAGTTCTGTCCACACTTGGGTTTTTAGCCACAGGAGCTTTTCAAAGTGAACTTGCTGACTGATAGTGTATTTCTCAGTCATCACTGAGTCGTGCCATTCCAGCTGTAGAGGATGATTCCTTACACTGTGGTTGAACTGGGAAATGTTAAAGAGCAATTTGTAGCAATGTCTGATTTTCCAAATGTATTCGAAGCAGTCAACTGCACAAACATTGTTATTGCAATCGCTACTGGACAAGTTACATCAGCCAGGCAAGAATCACCAAAATAATAAGCTGGCATTAAATCATCTATTTCAGGACAGCCTATAAAAACAGCAGTTCTGCAAAGTTGCAGGTGCTTTTTCCTACTATGTGGCAAAAGGCAAGCAGTCCTTTTTAGGATAGCAGATCACCTCAAAGAGCCATATAAAGAGCAAAGAATCGATCCATTGTGATGCTCAGTTCCAGTGCTACACTATAAAGGTGCCTTCAGAGAATGAAATTGCTTATATAAATGGAAAGCATTTCCACTCTACTAATGTGCTGCTCTATAGTTCACAGAATGTGCAAGCTTGTAGTGTGCTGCATAATGTGACACACAATCGTGGCTTGCCCGCACCTGAAGAGATGTGGTATGATGAACCAGACCCTGACCCACCTAATGATGAGCCAAATTGGACAACTTCATTTGAATGTAATTAGCAGAACATAAAGACAGGTAATCAGATGCAACATTTATTTTTAAACCAGTTAATTTAATTTGTGGTCAATATCACATAGTACAGCCCCTTTATTCCTTAGTTCATTGGCCACATCTCTTATAGCATCCACTATTGCATCTTGTGACTCAGAACATCATCCGTCAGCGCACAGCCAGACAGCTGCCCAGAGGTTTCTGAGGTACAGGTGTGTGCTCAGCCAGCATCCAAAGACATGTTCAGCACAGTAGCACCATCACTGCCTTACCATTGCACAGCTTTTGTAATATTGTCTGAAACAGAATAAACAGACAGTGGGCTGTTGAGAGGAGGCTTGATGCATACTGACATGCTGAGGCTTGAGGCGTGCTGAATTGAACTTTGCAAGCGCTAGAGGCTGCTGAGAGTTTTGGTGTTTTTGTGGTGTGAGAGTTCAAAAAAACATACATTTTGCTCTTAAAAACTTGGGTTTTGGTTGCTGTAAAGGAACCATGCGGAAGTTTTTAAAGCATTTTTTCCCTTAGACGGTTTTGTTTTGCTTTTTTTTGCCCATATAAGAGCAAAAGTAGCTGGTTGTTTGGAGGTACACTTGGAAAAGTTACTTGTACTTGTTCTTGTTATCTGTATTTGAACTAGCATCTAGGAGGTATGGTAGAAAGCAGCAGTAACAAATATCGGCATTTGTAAGCAAGTAACCGCTTTAAAAGAAAAGAAAAAAGGCTGCGGCTGACTTCAAAGCAATAAAGGGTAAGGCTCAGCGGTGCACAGGTAAGCGGCCAGCATTAAGACACCGATCAGGCACAAAGGGCTGTAGGAGCAGCTAAGGTAGTAAAATTTTATTTATTTGTTTAATTTAGATTGAACAGTTTTAGCGGTCCAGAGGTAAAACAGTTAAGCGGGCAACTGCGTAAGGGTTCATCAATCGGGATATACAGTATACAAACAGTGCAAGTGGATAGCTCTTAAGTAAGGAATAAGAGGAGCACAAAGTTAGGATAAGAGACAGCGAAAAAAGTTAACATCATAAAAGGACAAACAGCAGGTAGCTGGGAGGGAGAACAGTACAGGAGCTTAAGGGGACAGAAGGTGTAAAATAGCTGTAGCAGTTCTTAGTGTTACCATTTAAGTTAAATCATTTAATTTCAAGAGAAAAAAAAAGTTAAGGCAGTTTTACTAAGCCTAAATCAGATTTTAGTAATGAGGCCAGTGCAATGCAAGGCCTGTTGGATGTTGGACTTTTTAGATAATGGGTTGGAGGAGTCAGTTGTCCTTGAGAGCTACATCTGCAGGAGATGCCAGCTGATCCAGCACCTCAAGCTCAGAGTCACTGAACTGGAGGAAGAGTTGGCTAGCCTGCGTTGTAGTAGAGAATTAGTGGAACTGGCCTGACCTGGCACGGGAGGAGATTCCAGAGCAGGCAGGTAGAAATAGGTGGGTCACGGTCACAAGGCATAAGGTAAAGGGTACACACTGTCCGGGGCATCAACCCCAGAATTAGAAGAGTCAAACTGTTATCAGCTGAATGGCGTCTCTGATGATTCTGAGGTGGTAGGCAGGATGAGGAGCCTCAATAGGCCACCTCTAAACCATTTCCCAGAAAGAGAGAGTTACTGATAGTTGGGGACACAATCATTAGGGGGATTAAAGTGTAGGTGTGCTCCAGACACAGAGTCTCGCATGGTGTGTTGCCTTCCGGGTGCACAGGTGGGGGACCACCCTGGAAGGGTGGATAGGCTCTTGGCCAGAACGGGGGTGGATCCAGTTGGGACACATGACATACATAAGGGTAGTCTGTCAGTTCTGTGATCCAGATTCAAAGAGTTAGGGGCCAGGCTGAGGAGCAGAACTGACAAGGAATCTTCTCCAAAGTTCTACCTGTGCCATGTGCCAGTCCTAGTAAGACTGAGGAGATTAAAAGGCTTAACGTGTGGCTCAAATCTTGGCGCAGGGTAGAAGGGTATGGGTTTATGGGGCATTGGGACTCCTTTAGGAACAGATGGGAACTGTTCTGCCGATGTATTGGAGAGGCATATGAGTAGGCTAGTCGAGGATTGTTTAAATTTGGGAATAGGGGCAGGGGTTTGGGACAGGCCAGATTTAGATCTATACATGGAGGAAAAACAATGGTAGAGAAATACAAATGCGTAGTCATGTAAATTCTAAGCCAACATTTAAATGTAGAAAGAGTAACACATTACAAATAGCTTGCCTTAATGCTAGAAGTATCAAAAATAAGGTAAGTGAGTTGGAGTTGTATGTAGCAGAGCATAATTATGATGTTATAGCAATAACAGAAACCTGGCTAAATAACAAAGATGGGGATGAGTGTAACATAGAGGGATACAATTTTTTTAGGAAGGATAGACAGAACAGAAAAGGAGTTGGGGTTGCTGTTTATGTCAAACAGAATTTAAATGTAAGTCCTCTTCAGTTGGATGATGAGCCCCATCTTAGTAAGGACATGTGGCTTTATTTTAGGAGTGTGTTATAGTCCACCCAATGCAGACAGTAAATTCAGCACACATCTTTTAATAAAAGGGAAATATAGTCATGGGGGTGTTATATATCTGCACTGTGATATTAATTGCAGGGTTCGATTATGCAGCCATGTGCGGTAGGTCTGTTGTTTGGTGAGATGAGCTTGATTACTTTGGTCTGGGTAAAAAGGAAAGGAGAGCAAACAATAAAAAAGGTTTTGGAGTTGTTGCACTTACCAGCTGTCAGCGTCTCTCTTTCCTAGACATAAAATTTGGCGACGAGAATGGCTGAGTTTTCCCTTTCACCACCGCCTCCCTTCCTGCTTTTACCCGGTGAGCCTCCGATTCCGTGGACTCGTTGGCTACAATCCTTTGAAGTCTATCTCACTGCCTTGGGGCTTGAGGATGTTTCGGCCGCTCGCAAAAGGGCGCTACTCGTTCATTGCTTGGGAGCGGAAGGGCAGCGAGTGCTTGGGACTTTGGGACTAGCTGACACATACGATACTGCAGTTACACTTTTGAATGCCCACTTCTCTGCCCCACAAAGTGCTCTACTACGGAGATTTATTTTCAGACAGCGCCGTCAGCTTCCTCGGGAGACGGTGCATCAGTATGTTGCAAACTTAAGAGGACTAGCTAGCTCATGCAAGTTCGGGGCATTACAATAGGAAATGATCCACGACATGCTAATCGAATACACTAGCAATGATAAAGTTTGTGAAAGACTTTTGCTTGAAAGGGATGATTTGACATTACCAAATGCAGTCGCAATAGCATTCAGTGTGGAATCTGCAGCTGTTTGTGCGGCGGAGCTTTCGAAACGCTTTGCTTCTGCCTTCCCATCAGACAGTTACGCGCAGCACTCGCTGACGGACGATTCCGCAGCATCCGAAGTCAACGCAACAGACCGAGAACAGACAGTGCAGTTTGTGCAGCGCAGGCGTTCAAGACAATTTCAGCAGCACTGTGGAAACTGTGGATCACGATCACACGTGACCAGAGCTCAAAGCTGCCCAGCACGCGGTCAGACCTGTCGTAGCTGTGGTAAACAGAACCACTTTGCTAAGGTATGTCGTTCTTCTCCAATCAGTGCGCACGGACAGACTGCAACTATAATTCACAATGTGATTTCAGGACCAGCAGCTTTCAAGTCATGCACAGTTGGTTTAAATGGTGTGAACATTTCCCTCTTGTTGGACACTGGTGCTACAATGTCCCTCTTAAATATACACACATATAAACAGTTTTTCAGTTCTATGGCCTTGTCTTCACCTACCACTACTGCCAATGGTTATGGGGACTCTCAGATCTCCCTGATGGGTTCAGTCTACCTCACTGTTCAGTATGGCAAAGATGTTCTGCCTAATGTTTGTTTTCATGTTACAAAAAGGGGCAAATCTGATGGGGCTAGATCTGTTTCTTGCCCTGGGATTTTCTGTCTTAGATAAAAGTGGCATGCAAATCTTACAGGTAACCTCACTACAACAACAAAAATGGCCTGGACTCTTTACAGGTTTGGGTTGCGTCACTGCCTACACTCACAAGCCTTTACTCAACCCCACTGTCACACCAGTTATACAGCCATTACGACGTATCCTGCTGGCCTTTCGAGATGGGGTGTCCACTGAGCTGCGGCAGCTACTAGCAGCTGGCATCATTGAACCAGTCAACGCCTCCCCATGGGTCTCCAACATAGTAGTAGCTAAGAAGAAGTCTGGTGGCTTGCGCATCTGCGTCGATCTTCGTGCAGTAAATAAGGCAATAATTCCAGACAAATATCCACTTCCCACTTCAGAAGAACTCACAGCACAGTTATATGGTTCTATCTTATTTTCTAAATTGGATCTTAGGCAAGGCTATTTGCAAGTGCCCCTCCACCCCAGCAGTAGAGACCTCACAGCTTTTGTAACACATGATGGCATGTTTCGTTATACAAGGGTACCATTTGGGTTATGTTCAGCACCAAGCAGCTTTCAAAAAGTCATGTCCTCAGTGTTTGCTGGCATCCCTGGAGTGGTCATATACTTAGATGACATTGTTGTACATGGGCCCACCGCTGCTGTTCATGACAAACGTCTTCACATGGTCTTTTCAGCTCTGTCTAAACACAAACTCACATTGAATGCGGAGAAGTGTGTCTTTGCAGTGCCAAAGATAGAATTTGTTGGATTTCAAGTATCAGCTGCTGGCATATCTCCACTCCAATCAAATGTTGATGCAATCCACGCCATTCCGGAGCCTACATCTGCAGCTGAGGTGGCTTCCTTTCTGGGCATGGCCAGTTACTATTTGAAGTTTTGCCCCAGTATTCTGTTACTACAGCACCATTGCGCCAGCTTCTGCGGAAGGATGAGCCATGGGTGTGGTCTCCTGATTGTGCCAAGGCTGTTCACCTCTTGAAATCACAGCTTAGTTCCCCTCCAATTCTAGCCCACTTTGACCTCTCTAGCCCCACGTTTGTCACCTGTGATGCATCTGCTATAGCAGTGGGGGCCGTGCTATCACAAAGTCAGGATAAAGTGGAGAAGCCCATAGCTTTTGCCTCTCGTGCCCTCACTGAAACAGAACGGAAATACTCGGTGGGGAAACGGGAAGCACTGGCATGTGTCTGGGCATGTGAGAGATGGCACCTTTACCTGTATGGCCGACATTTCACACTAAGAACAGACCATCAAGCTCTCACTACCCTGCTGTCGGCATCTGGCACTGGACACCGCCCATTGAGGTTACATCGTTGGTCTGACCGTCTTAACCAGTACCACTTTACTCTCCAGTTCACTCCGGGCGTAAAAATGTTATTGCAGACCTCCTGTCTCACTCAGTTACGGCCTCAGCCCAGCCTCCTGACTCTGACCAAATGGAACATGAGATTGTCCAAATGATGCACATGCCTCTTCAGACTACTATATCTCTCCAAGAACTCAAGGAGGCCTCTGCACATGACCCAGTACTATCCCAGGTATGCCACTTTATCAGGAATGGTTGGCCTAGCATGCCACTGAGGATCTGTTACCCTTTGCCAGAGTGAAAGAAGAACTCTCCTGCTGGAATGGTTCTTGTGTGGCACGAGGGTTTCGTACTGTGGTTCCAAATGCGCTTCGTGCACGTGTGCTGCCAATGGCACATGAGGGCCACTTAGGTATAGTGAAACTAAAACAGAGATGTCGTGACTTGGTGTGGTGGCCTGGCATAGACAGGGACATTAAGACTCTGGTTAAAGATTGTGTGGCCTGTCTGGTAAGTGGCAAGACAGGTCTCCAGGCCCCTCCCCCATTGCAGCCTATTGCCTGGCCCACCCTACCCTGGGAACATATACAGATGGACATCTCGGGAGAAATCCATGGTGTCCCTCACCATCAGCGTATTTGGTTGTTGTGTATGACTTACACTCAAAATGGCCAGAGGTTACTGCAACTGGCACAGTCACATCCTGTGTTGTCATTAACATTCTTGAATCACTCTTTTCTCGCCGGGGGCTCCCTAAGACCATTACTATGGATAATGGGCCTCAGTTCACCAGTAATCAATTTGCCTCATTTCTGGAATCAAAATGCATTAAACATGTTCGCACTGCCTATTACCATCCACAGTCTAATGGAGGGTTGGAACGTTTCAACCAAACACTAAAAATGGCCTTAGGGCACACCAGGCACAAGGGTGTTCTTTTGATCAGGCTCTGCTTAATACCCTCTTGCACTACAGATCATCCCAGCATAGCACAACTGGAGTCTCGCCTGCCTTCCTCATGCTAGGTCGTGAGCTTACCCTACCTCTCGACAGACTTCGTCCTTTTTTCGGTCAGAGTATTCCCTGTGCCCTGCCTTCAATACCTCATGTTAAGCACTCTGTCACCAGACAGCAAGACAGAATGAAACAAAGGTTTGATCAATGAAAACGGGTCAAGGAGGTCAGCATAGCAGTCTCGGACTGGGTAAGAGTTCGGAAGCCTCATCGCAATAACAAAATGGCCTCTTTCTGGTCCTCACCAGTACAAGTCACCCGACAGCTTGGCCCAGCCACATTTGGTCTTGCTGATGGTTCTCGGTGGCATGCCACATGTCTTGAAAGGTGTCACCACCATCATCTATTGTAGAATTTCATCCTGCTGACAAACACAATGAAAATTCTTTGGCCATTCCAAACGCATGGCTGGGTGACTCTGTTATCCAGTCTGATGTACCACAAAATGAAACCGAGCCTGTTATTCAGCCCCAGGAGCCATCTCCACGTCCCACTCGGTTGCGTTCTCGCCCTGGACACTTGCAGGATTTTGTTACTACATTTCATGTTTAACTGTTCTGTTATATACTTGGATTTCTTTGCTGTTGGTGGAAGGGGGGAGAAATGTTATATATCTGCACTGTGATATTAATTGCAGGGTTCGATTATGCAGCCATGTGCGGTAGGTCTGTTGTTTGGTGAGATGAGCTTGATTACTTTGGTCTGGGTAAAAAGAAAGGAGAGCAAACAATAAAAAGGTTTTGGAGTTGTTGCACTTACCAGCTGTCAGCGTCTCCCTTTCCTAGACATAAAAGGGGATTTTAATTATCCAAATATTAACTGGGATAACTTTGCAGATGGAGGAGCACAAGAACAGGAGTTTTAGATGTAATCAGTGACTGTTTTTAACAGTATGTTAAAGCACCAGCACGAGGTGAAGCTTGTCTGGATTTAGTATTTTCTAATAATCAGGATAGAATTGAGGATGTAGAGGATGTAGAGGTGATTGAACCACTAGGGTCAAGTGACCATAATATAATACAATTCTCAGTATTTTGTAATGTTAGGTTTGAATACACAATGGGTGGTCGGAAATTGAGAGTACACCTTATAAGAAGGACTTAGGAGTCATAGTTGACTCTAAGCTATCGACTTTCTGAGAGTGTTCAGAAGCCATTAAGAAGGCAAACATAATATTAGGTTATACAGCACAATGTGTACAAAGTCCAAGAAGGTTATGCTCAAGCTTTATAATGCACTGGTGAGGCCTCATCTGGTGTACTGTGTGCAGTTTTGGTCTCCAGGCTACAAAAGGACATAGCATGTGGCCCCAGCCGGGACGCCCCTTCAGTATATGTTCCTGGGGAGCACACATGGGCTACCCAATACCTCCCCGGACGCTAGACAGCAACCCCCTGGGTTGCAGCGGTGCCTTGGACTCCCGCAGGGTTTCATGGGAGTTGGAGTTTGGTGCAGCCCTGTTGGGATCCAGGTGCCACCAGGGGTGCTGCAGCTGGAGCTGCTGAGCCCTTATGAGCAGTGTTTTGCCACATGCGGAAGTGCAGCCGGAAATGGGCAATCAAGCACATGGAGCACTTCCGGTGCCTTATAAAGGAGCCAGCAGCCGCCACTCAAGGAGCCAGAGTCGGGATGAGGGAGACAAAGCTGCCAGGGAGGAGTGGAGGACTTAAAGGAGAAGATTTGTGCTTGTGCTTTTGTGTGTTTGTGGGACCATGTCCCCAGGTGATGAAAAATAAAAAGCTTATTTATTTTACGTGTGCTTACAGTGTCAGTCTGTGTTAGGTCGGTGCGCATATAGCACCTTTATCACAAGCAGCACTAGAAAAGGTCTACTAGGACATAGAGCAACTAGGCTGATTCCAGGGCTACAGGGGTTGAATTATGAGGAAAGATTTAAAAGAGCTGAGCCTATACAGTTTAAGCAAAAGAAGATTAAGAGGTGACATGATTGAAGGATTTAAAAATAATGAATGGAATTAGTACAGTGGATCAAGACTGTTATTTTAAAAATAGTGTGGTAGACAATAAGACTTTAGGGACTTTCAAAACTCGACTTGATGTTTTTTTGGAAGAAATAAGTGGACAGGGCTGGTGTGTTGGGCTGAATGGCCTGTTCTCGCCTAGAGTATTCTAGCCTGCTATCGTGGGCTGCATCAGGAGTGGGCAGGAGGAGGAGTACAGGAAGCTAATCAAAGACTTTGTTAAATGGTGTGACTCAAACCACTTACACCTGAACACCAGCAAGACCAAGGAACTGGTGGTGAATTTTAGGAGGCCCAGGCCCCTCATGGACCCCGTGATCATCAGAGATGACTGTGTGCAGAGGGCATAGACCTATAAATACCTGGGAATGCAGCTGGATGACAAATTGGACTGGTCTGCCAATACTGATGCTCTGTGTAAGAAAGGTCAGAGCCAACTATACTTCCTTAGAAGGTTGGCATCCTTCAACAGCTGCAATAAGATGCTGCAGATGTTCTACCAGACGGTTGTGGAGAGTGCCCTCTTCTACGCGGTGGTGTACTGGGAGGCAGCATAAAGAAGAAGGACGTCTCACGCCTGGACAAACTTGTTAGGAAGGCAGGCTCTATTGTAGGAATAAAGCTGGACAGTTTAACATCTGTAGCAGAGCGACGGGCACTAAGTAAACTCCTGTCAATCATGAAGAATCCACTGCATCCACTAAACAGTGTCATCTCCAGACAGAGGAGCAGCTTCAGCGACAGACTGCTGTCACTGTCCTGCTCCACTGATAGACTGAGGAGATCTCCCCACACTATGCGACTCTTTAATTCCACCGGGAGTAAATGCTAACATTATTCAAAGTTATTGTCTGTGTTTACATGCATTTTTATTACTCTTTAATTTATTTATTTTTTTTTTGTATCAGTATACTGCTGCTGGATTATGTGAATTTCCCCTTGAGATTAATAAAGTATCTATCTATCTATCTATCTATCTATCTATCTATCTATCTATCTATCTATCTATCTATCTATCTATCTATCTATCTATCTAATGTTCTAACTCACCTTTTCACGTTGACTGTGATATCTGACCACTTCTTTTTTATTTTGGGCACTGTGTGACCTTCTGAACTTGAACTTTCAAATGTCTCCACCATGCTTCTGTTTTTTATACCACTTCATAAGCCAACAAATATAAAATTTTTCCTTGCCTCTTCCTCCTTTTTTCACATGCCTTTACCATTGTCTTTTAAACAAACACTGAATGTAAGGTGATATTTATATTGATTTACCTACTCAAATATATGAAATTCTGGGAAGAGTAGGGGTGGGGCTGTAGGCACATGCTGCATTAAGTTTCATGTTCATTGGGATTTATAAAGGGGGAGTGCGTGGTACTTGGTTTACTCACAGTTTTATGCATCTGGATTTTTTTGTGCATACGCACATTTACTCTTTTGTCCGTACGCCATGTTTTAGTGTGAATTCTACACACACACAGTGTTTTTCATGAAGCCCCTGGAGTCTATCACAGAAAGCAATGAGTACAAGTCAGAAACAATCTCTGGACAGGGCACTAGACTATCATGGGAGAGCACACACAGGCACAAAGCAGGGGCCAATTCAGCATTATATCTATGACTACTGTGATCAGTACACTTTCCTGGTGATATCAGCTGATCTCTCTCTACATCATCTCCCATCTTTTATGAACAGCATCGCTGCTCCCTAAAACAAACAAACAATAAATTATGGATTTGTTTACTGTTTCAAATGTACCTTGCAAGAGGGCAGTACAACTTGTGTATTTTGTATACAGTGATTCCTCGCTATATTGCGCCGACTTTCGTGACTTCACTCCATCGGATTTTAAATGTAAGCATATCTAAATATATATCACAGATTTTCTCTGGTTCCCAGATTTCTGCGGACAATGGGTCTTTTAATTTATGGTACATGCTTCCTCAGTTTGTTTGCCCAGTTGATTTCATACAAGGGACGCTATTGGCGGATGGCCTAGAAGCTACCCAATCAGAGCATGTATTACGTATTAACTAAAACTCCTCAATGATATACGATATGCTCCGGTAGCGGTGCTTGATTGTTTGCTTTTCTCTGTCTCTCTCACTCTCTCTGACATTCTCTGCGCCTGACGGAGGGGGTGTGAGCAGAGGGGCTGTTTGCACAGAGGCTGTTTGCCTAGAGGATACGGACGCTCCTCTAAAAAATGCCGCTTTATCGCGGTGCTTCGGCATACTTAAAAGCCCAAAAGCACGTATTGATTTTTTGATTGTTTGCTTTTCTCTCGCTCTCTCTCAGACATTCTCTGCTCCTGACACGCATTCCTTTGAAGAGAAGATATATTTGCATTCTTTTAATTGTGAGAAAGAACTGTCATCTCTGTCTCGTCATGGAGCACAGTTTAAACTTTTGACTAAAGGGTGTTATTTCATGTCTAGAGGGCTCTAATAATGTTAACAGTGTGGGAGAATTTATATGGGCTTAAAATATATAAAAATAACCATACAAACATATGGTTTCTACTGCTGATTTTCATCTATCGCGGGGGTTCTGGAACGCAACCCAGCGATCGAGGAGGATTACTGTACAGTATTTATCTCTTTTGCATGTCAGATAACCTCTCCTTTCAGCAAAACAAATCCTCAAACAGCTATTTAAATAACCACACAGACATGTGCCGTGTCTGCATCTTATGTTTCAATATACTGTCTATACAAACAACAGTGGCGCAATCTGAGGAAACCTTAGTCACATGTCTCACACACATCACTGGGACAAAATATTTAGTAAACAAGAACGTAAATGTCAGTAAATACATAAATTAAAATGCTCACGCTTTCCATCAATTCATCCATTTTTTAAATTCACAATTTGCAAGCGGGTTTAAAGGCAAGCTGGAGCCTATACCAGCAAGCTGTGGGCACATGGCAGGAGCAATCTCTGACCAGGGCACCAGGCCATCACCATAGGAGTACACATTGGCACAAAGCAGGCTAAATTGCATGTCTTTGTACTGTTGAAGGAAACTACCCACACTCTTAAAAATAAAGACACCAGAAGGGTACTTCAGAGTGATGCCATAGGCAAGCCATTTTTGGTTCCCAATAGACCCATCCACTTGAAGTTTCCAGAAAAAATCTTTATTAATTTAGATCCATAACATACTTAAAAAATAATTGTGAATAGATGATATTTGTGAAAGACCAATGGGTCATGACTGTAGCTGCTGGTAGGTAAGGCAGGATCAGAGCATGGGTCAAACACATGCTGAAAGAAATCTCTCAGTCCAAAAGTTCATTTTAAAAATGTAGTGAAAATTCAAAGCAAACAGTCCACACAAGAATAAAGAAAATGGTTGTTACACATGTTCAATAAAAGGCAAAAATGGGAAAAATGTCTCTTCTCTAAACTTAGCTTTTCTTGTCAAACTTCAGTCGTTTCTATACTTAAAGATGCTGTGATGGACGGCGGCATTTCAGTCCGACCAGGACATCCTTCAACTGAAGAAACCAGTGAGAAAGAAGAAAATAAAACATTATTAGCTTACATTCTTTTAGGAGAAAATGCTGACCTCTGATACTAACGTAAGACCCTGTGAAGAATGTAAGCTCTTTATAACTAATGTAATGAACTGTAAGAATGTTTAAATTGGTTCTAAGTGTGTATAATTAGAAGGGTGTATTCCTTAGGAATGCAAATGGCTGTTTGTTCTATGTTTTAGGATACTCCAGTATGTCATAAATTAAGATTTAACCTTAAGCTATGTATAACCTCGAAATGAACTGCTAAGGTTTTTTTCTTTTCTAGGATATAAAAGAGAGAACGTTTTTACTTTAGGTATTCTGCCTAAATCCAAATCAGTTGGCTAAGTTGGGAAGAGGCAGTCTCACAATCTCTCTAACTCACCAAGAATTAAGAATAAAGAAATAATTTTTACTTAAATTGGTTTAAGTTCTTCCATTGTTTTCCGACTTCAGCGCTCACACCAGCCTGTTCAGGGCACTACATCCCGGACGCTAGATGGCAGCTTCCTGGATGGAAATGGTTCCCCGATTCCCACAGGGCAGCATGGGACATGGAGTCCAGTTCTTCAGCCCTGTTGGGTGCCATGGGTGCCGCCAGGGGAGTTCATCAAGAACCAGGGGATATTACCATGGCGTTAACCCGAAGTACTTAGGAGTCACGAGGACGGAAACCCGCAGTACTTCTGGGACACCTGAATAAGGCGTTTGACCCGGAGATGGAAAACTTCCGAGTCATACACTTTAAAAGGATTGTGGGAAACCCCAGCAGATCGAGCTGGAGTTGAGTGGTAGAGGGATGGAGCTGCTGGGAGTGGAGGATTGTGTGTGTTTATTGTATTATTCATTATTGATTTATTATTGGAAGAATTGTGGAGTGTGCGGTCCTTTGTGCACTATTATTGAAGAAAATAATTAAAGAATCGTCTTGTGCTTTTACACGTGTGTCTTGGACAGCTGTCTGGTGGGTTCAACTGGGCAATAGCGACCCCTAGCGTCCACAATGCTTTACTTCACCTTCAGTTTGATCTAAACATACGGCACTGCACATTCAATAGAGCATGTTGCGTTACATACTACTGGGCACGTTAAAGTACAGTTTAAAACCGTATGCCCTCCATACCTTACTCTCTGCAAAGTAGGTCACTGAGACTAATCTGTAGTTAGATAAACAAGAAATAGAATATACAAATTCAATTCAGCTTGTAGGGGTTATAAGAACCTCCCTTAGACTATGCACTAATATATAGGCAAACATTTAATATAACTTAAATAACTAACACATGGCTCTTACAATGATTATAAAAGGACTCTCATTGCATACAATACCAAGTCCAGGCTGTCTTAATCTGTTAGTATCCTGCTAGGTAGGCTACACTACATTAAATATTTCTGGTTTTTCTATATATTACAAAGTTTTCAAAGCACCAACTTTCATAACCAAAGAACTCTTCTTAGAAGGAAGTGGATCATTGTCAAGCAATGGTTCTACGAGGAACCACACAATCTAGTAAAGAACCATATAGTGCCTCTAGAGAACCATTATTTTTAAGAGTGCAGAAGGAATCCTCATGCATATGAGGAGGACATAACTGTACATACAAACTCCATACAGAGAATACCCAAAGCTTGAACCCTGGCCTCATTTGTGTAAGGCAGCAGTGCTACCACTGCACCACTGTACTGTAGTCAAGTGAAATGCTCTGTGTAAGATGTTTTGTATATCATTGATGACTCATATTCTACCCTGATGAATGAAGATTTTGATCTGTGAGAGCACTGATGAAATGTCACCAGGTATGACTGACAGTGGTATCATTGTACAAATTCCTGCCACTGTCGTATGGGAGCATCATTTAGAGTCTGATGTCTGAAAACTCTTTTAATCATCAGATTTCCAACACAAGAGAAAAGGACTAGTGGTGTTTGCAAAATTTGGTATTGATCCGATACCAAGTAAAATGCAGGTCCAGTATCACCAATACCGATGCTGATACAGATACTTTTTAATTATAAAAGCAGCTTATGTACTTTCATGTACGGCAGAGTAGTATGTCATGATTTATGAGGTGAATGCATCATCAATATTCTAAATCTGAATGCATTTTCATGATCACTGAATGATTTTGTGATTTTTGCTTTCCACAGTTAATTAGTTAATCATGTGCATGTTAAAAGACAGATTTTAAGCAAAGGTATTAGGCAAATAAAAAATATGAACTCAATTTGCAAACATGAATCTTCACAAAATTATTACTGGAGAAAAATGACTGTTTTAAAACTTACATTCTTTTTCCTTCAGTCTGAGGTTTGTGTTCAGAAACAAAATGAATTCTCTCCTTTTTATTGCACTTCTTTTTATAAACAAAGTGCACACAATTATCTGTGAAAAATTAAGTAAAAATGTAAATAACTAAACAAAAGCACAAACTATTACTGGCTCTCATTCTCAACCTTTGCCTTTTTAAGTCATCTTGTGTCCAAGGACATATTCCCTGAGGCCTCCTTTTGGGCCTTGTACCCCTGTTGAGAATTACTGAGTTAGAAGATTTTGTTCAGAAACAATAACATGTTTATATGTTTCCTTTTATTTTTATTATTTTTAAAATTTTATTGATTTTATTGTAATCATTCCATACAAATAGATTAATTTTACAAAAATGGGATTGAAAACAAATCAACCCCCACCCCTGAGAAAGAGAGCATGGTCAACAGAGTAAAACTTAAAGCTAGTAAAAATAAGTAAATCGATGAGTTTAATAAGCAGATAAAGATAAATGGATAAGAAAAGAAATGGAGAGAGAATCTGCTTCCTCAGTGCATTAAGAGCTTATTCTGAAATGTTATTGATTAGATCCTGCCAGGTTTTGAAAAAGTTCTGCACAGATTTTCTAACTGAGAATTTGATTTTTCCAATTTCAAATAATATATAACATCAGTTTCCCACTGACTAAAAAGAGGTGAGTTAGGATTCTTCCAGTTGAGCAAACAGTTGGTCTACGTGCCAATAGTGTAGTAAAGACAATTATACTGTAGTTTGTTTCTCCTTCTCAACTTTAAGTCCATCTGGAAGTACACCAAACACAGCTGTTAATGGGTTAAGAAGGATTGTGACACCAAAACTGTCTGAAAGGCACTTAAAAATGTTTGTCCAGAATGATGTTAATTAGGTGTAGGCCTAAAACATGTGGCAGTAAGGGCGCACTTAATTACAGCATTCGAGGTTGGATCTTGCCCTGGAAACATTTTGGACAATTTTAAAATGAGACAGATGTGCTTGATATACTGTATAATTTTGTTGGATAATTGTATGCTTTGCACATATGGAGCTCGAGTGAATTCTTTCCATTGCTACCTTCCACTCCTTTTCTGATATGTTGAGTGAGAGATCCTTTTCCCACTGTCCTCTTGGATCTTTGAAACAGAAATGCCGTCTGAGTCCTCGAGACTGAGCAATATTTTTCCAGCATAGAGGAAGGTGGGAGATGAGGAAAATCGGGCAGGTTCTGTTTAGCAAAGTTTATAATTTGAAGATAGTGAAAGAAATGTGTTGCTGGAAAGTTAAATTTGGAATGTAATTGTTCGTAGGATGCAAAGATGTTATCTATATAAAGATCTCTAATTTAATCCCAAATGTTTTCCAGATATTAAAAGCTGCATATGTTTGTAAGGGGTTGATAAAGGTGGTTCTTGTGCAGAGGTGCCACAGATAAAATATATCTTTATATGTTTCCTTTTAATTGTACCTTTTTCTGGCTTGCTAACTGTCCTGCCTTCAAGAAAATCCTTTCTGTGGGTGCAGATGATGTAATGACTTCCAGGTGTTTCTTGGCAACCTTGCTTAGAGAGGGAATGTTGGCTCATTCTTTTCCACCAATGTAGTGGGTCTTGATGCCTCGCATTTCAATTAAGGCCTCACAGCCAGTTGTGCAATGGTGTTGGGATGCAAGTTCTTGAGAGTCAAACTCTGTTCATATTCCACCTTTTGCTGCATATGGGGATGCAGCAGCCTCTACAGGGAAACATGAGGTAGTTGCAGGAGCCATTGCCAAAGAAGAGCTGGTGGCCGAGCTTGAGCTTGGTCCAGGAGCTGATATTGTAGGGGCTGAGGTCTGGTTGATTAACAACATTTCAGTGATGAGTTGCTCTTTTACTGTTTCAAAATTTTTCATGTTACAGAACCCAAGGTTTTAAATCTTGCATCTGGGTAGGTGCTGATAGCAAGCCCATAAAAGGTTTCAATACCTCTGAAACGATGTTGGCATTGTGCTGACAGCTAGCTTGTTGCCTTGAAACGCATTAGATGCAGTTGATCTCAGAAGTAGTGACACTTGGGGAATCACTTTTGAAACTGAAACATGTTTTTCAGTTAATATCTCTCTCGTTACTTCTTCAAATGGTCTCAGGGGATCAATGGAGAGACTGATCATGGACCAGTCTTCCTCACTTAGTTCAGCACAGTGAGCTTTTTCGAAGAATACAGAGGACTGTGGTAACAGCTTCTTCTGTTCACATGGTCTCTCCAACTTGTAGAACACAGAGTTCTACCTTGTTTCAACTGATTGTATCAGTTTGTGTTCTGTAAACTTAAGTTGTTTGAGTTTCTTTGCTGTTACAATGATGTCATCATGTGTCATGCATCACATAAATCAAGCTAATTCCATAGTAACATAGCAATAACCACACCACAAAATGGCGGTGCCAGCAAAAACCAAATAAATGTTAAAATTACACAGATAATATTATGCTATTTGAAAATGACCTTAAATCAAAAAAGAAATGTTGAAAAATGAATACAGGAGCAGCTGTTCATTCACGTTTTTACAGAATTGCTTGGAGTGTCCTTTTAAGGATGGACGGAAAGGTCTAAATATCGATAGTAAGTGCAATAAATAAATGTGGGCCAAAACCAATCAACAGCTGGGTGCAGTCATATTTGGATCCTGTACATGACATACAACCCTTTCAAAGAGTTATTTTTATATCCAGAGATACTGTATACATAGGACTCACAAGTAGTACCTAATTAAGTTGGATTATGGTCAAATGACTGTCACCTTTTTGTTGATTCTGATTAATTTGTCATTTGTTTAAACCTGGAGCTTTCAAAGTCCTTTTAAAGTCCTTTGAGTATCTTGCTGTTGTGATTCATGGAGTTTCTCAGTGTCTAGTATTGTCTGTGTATAGACCTCCTAAATGCAATGCATCTTTCTTTGAGGAATTCTCAGACATGGTGTCAATTGTAATTACAAACAACGACACATTCATAATAGTTGGTGACTTTAACTTTCATATCGATAATCAGTGTGACCTGAAAGTAAAAGAATTCATGAACCTCCTGGACTCATTTGATATGAGACAGCTCGTTAATCAACCTACACACAAAGCAGGTCATACGTTAGCTTTAGTAATTACTGAAGGACTAAAAGTTGATATGACGCAGATCATTGATATTGGTCTATCAGACCATTTTCTCTTACTATTTAATATAGAAATAATGATAGAAAATATTCACGAGAAGCACATTGTTAAAAACACTTCTTTGATTCATCAGCAGCTTCAAAGTTTACAGACATTCTAAGCAACCAGTCTGTTTGTAGTGCTTACTACAATAGCGAAGATAATGTAAATAGTAAGGTCAAAATTTTTAATACTAAAGTGAGAGCTGCTCCTGACATAGTTGCACCTGAAAAGACAGTTAAAAATCTTCTAGCATTGTTATACCATGGAAGACCCAAAGAGTGTCCGATCTAAAGAAAAATGCGGAGAGCTGAATGTAAATGGAGGAAAATTAAACTGATTATCCACTATGAGATATTGAAGGTTAAAATAAAGAATACAACAACATAGTCCATCTTGAGAGGCACTGTTATTTCTCTAGAATTATAAATAACAATGCTAGCAATCTGAGACTCTTATTCATTACAATTGATCATCTGTTAAATCCAGGTCACTCAATGGAATGCCTCCAAAACACTTCCAGTGAAACTTGTGAGGATTTTGCTGTATTTTTAATCAAAAATTAATGATATTAGAAATAATATAGTACATCTCCCCAATACTGATCTTCTTAAACTCCGGTACTCCATTATAAACAAATTAAATTCTTTCACCAGGATAGATTTACCTGATTTATATAAAATAATTTCTCATCTGTGCACATCCACCTGCGTCCTTAACCCAATACCAACACGTTTTTCAAAGAAGTATCCGGCGTGGTAATTGATAGTATTCTTGATATTGTAAACTCGTCATTAGATACAGGGGTTTTCCCAGACTGTTTTAAGACTGCTATAATTAAACCCCTGCTGAAGAAACATAATATTGACTCCTCTGCTTTTGAAAATTTTACACCTATTTCTAACCTGCCCTTTCTTAAGTAAAATCCTAGAAAAGGCAGTCATTATGCAGCTAAATGACCACCTCAATAAACATGCTATTCTTAATAAGTTTCAGTTGGGTTTCAGAACAAATCACAGTACAGAAATTGCACTTGTTAAAGTACGTAAATGAATTGGATAAATGCAGACAGAGGCCGTTTATCTGTTCTCATCCTCTTAGATCTGAGTGCTGCATTTGATACCATTGATCACAATATTCTTAGAAATTGCCTTAGTCAATGGGTGGGCCTCTGGCAGTGTCTTAATTTGGTTTGAGTCCTACCTGGCAGGTAGAAAATTCTTTGTTAGTTGTGGTAATTATACTTCAAAGACACATGATATTCTACAGTATATGGTGTTCCACAAGGCTCTATCCTGGGTCCGCTGCTCTTTTCAATTTACATGCTTCCATTAGGTCAGATTATCTCAGGGCATAACGTGAGCTACCACAGCTATGCTGACGACACAAAACTGTATTTATCAATAGCGCCTGACGACCCCGACACTCTTGATTCACTGACACAATGTCTTACTTGTGTTTCTGAATGAATAACTACTAATTTTCTCAAACTAAATAAGGAGAAAACAGAAATTTTAGTGATTGGCAAAATGGATATAATGAGGGTATTAGAAATAATCTTGATCCATTCGGATTGAAATTCAAGAGGTATAGAATTTAGGGGTAACTATTGACTCAGACCTAAATTTTAAATCACATATTAATCAGATTACTAGCAGCATTTCTTCACCTAAGAAATATAGCAAAAGTTAGACTTCTTATAACATTGCAAGATGCTGAGAAATTAGTTCACACTTTTGTCTTTAGTCGGCTAGATTACTGTAACGCAGTCCTCTCAGGACTACCCAAAAAGACATCAATTGATAGCAACTAGTGCAGAATGCAGCTGCTAGAATCTTAACTAGGAAAAGAAAATCCGAGCACATTTCTCCAGTTTTGATGTCACTACATTGATTACCCATGTCATTTAGAATTAACTTTAAAATATTGCTTATAGTTTACAAAGTCTTAAATAATCTCGCTCTACCTATATGTCAGAATGTCTTTCACCTTACACTCCAAATCGTAATCTTAGATCTTCAAATGAGTGTCTGCTTATTATTCCAAGAGCTAAACTTTAAAGAAGTGGTGAGGCGCCTCTGCTGTTATGCACCTAAAATCTGGAATAGCTTGAGAATAGGAATTCGCCAGGCTATTAAAGTAGAGCACTTCAAAACACTGCTAAAATGTATTATTTTAATATGGCTTTCTCATAGGTTCATTTTAATTTAATCCTGATACTCTGTATATGCATTTAATTATCAATATCATTGCTCATGGCTCCAAAATCCATACTAACCCTACTTTCTCTGATGTTTATTATTCCGGTTCAAAGCACAGTGATGTCTATACATTGATGGATTAAAGGCCAGAAGTCCATATGACCGTCATCATCAAGTTCTTCCATGTGAACCCTGAATACAATCAGGACTGATTATGAGGTCATTTATGTTAGGTACAATGGCTTTATTTTTTTCCGGCCATCTGGAGTTTTTTTTGTTTTTTCACTTTCTTCATCATGTAAAGCACTTTGAGCTACATCATTTGCATGAAAATGTGCTATATAAATAAATGTTATTGTTGTTGTATGCTAACAGTAACTTTTGAGTTTTTCTCCTTCAGTTAAATAATTTTGACATTGCAAATGTAATGTTACAGCATAAGAGTTCACATTAAAAATACTGAATGGATGAATATGTGTACAAATATATTGTCATGCACAAAATTAGGATGACTTTCAGGAGGACTGAAAACTTTTGCATGACACTGTGTACTGTGACACATGAGTCACTGTCTTGCACCTGAGAGAAGATGCTGAATCCAAAGGCTTCAAGAAAGCCACCTTTATTCCAATCCAAACAGGAACAGTTAGCGTCTTTATTCAAACAGGAGCTACCACTTTAATACACACAGTCACAGCAAACAAGCAGTAACGGGGCCAGGTCAGTGGCCGGATTAGGTGTTCCCTGCATCAGCTGTCAGCTGACCAGCATGTTACGTGGCGAGGCTGTGAACCTACGTTGGACTAAGTGTGTACCACGCTCCTGGGGAGTTTCAGGGTCTCAAACCTTACCCCCACCCCCAATTTTGTTCACAGTGGGGTGAATGAAGCAACAATCTAAGACGGGCTTGGCCAGATGTGAGAGGACATCAGCACTGATGTGCGCAGACCCAAAAACATCAAAAGCAAATGGCTGCAAACTAATAAACCACTTAGTGAGTCGGGATTTCGTATCTTTTGCTGGTAGAACCACTAGAGCCGAGCATGATCCATTAATAGGGTGAACTGTCTGCCCCACAAATAAAAGAGGAGGGTCTCCACCACCCACTTAATAGCCAAACCTTCCTTCTCGATGGTTGAGTAATTGCACTTCCTGGGGAGTAATTTCCTGCTCAGAAACGTGATGGGATATTTATCCCATCGAAACACTGAGAGCACTGACCCCAAGCTGAAAGCACTCAAATTTGTCTGTAGAATGAATTCCTTAGAAAAGTCTGGATTACACAGACATTTCCACAGACTGGACTTTAAGTCAGAGAAGGACCTTTCACAATCAACCAGACAATGGTGCATTTTTTTTTGCCCTTTGTCAGGTCAATGAGTGAAAATTCATAATGAATCATCTGTCTTAACCAGTGAGTCCTAATAAAGCACTAATCTGCTTCAATGTTGGACATGAATATGCAAGCACCACACCCACCTTGTCCAAATGAGGTTTAATCAAACTGTTCCCCATACAGCACCCCAAATAATGCATTTCTGACATCCCCAATTTACACTTCTTAGGGTTAGCTAAGAACCCAGTGTGACAAATAGCCAGGGCAATTACCTAGCCGGGATGGCAGCTAGGTGGAAGGACTGAGGAAGAGAGCACATTTGGGGAATTATCCTCCTAGAGATGCTAGAGGACAGCCCACCTGGGTTGCTGTAGCATCACGGATTTCTGCAGGGCAGCCAGTCACAACAGCCAGCATCAAACTGTCAAGCACCGCTTGTAGGCCGTCGAGATGCAACCTCCAATCATTACCACATCATCAAGATAGGCCCCAGCATACACAGAATGGGGTTGCAGAATCTGGTCCATCACCTGCTAAAAAGTCAGTGGCGCACTATGGAGACTAAATGGGAGCTTGGTGAATCGAGCAACCAACCTGTCTGGGCTGGTGAAGGTGGACTTCTTGCAACTGGACTCCTCCAGGGGTACCTGCCAATATCCCTTCGTGAGATCCAGGGTGGAAATATATGAGGATTGTCCAAGCCATCAATATGCGGCATCAGGTATGTATCAAACTTGGAAATATTATTCAAGCTTCTAAAATCTATACAGAACCGAACCAAAACATCCAGGTTTGGAACCAGAATATTTGGACTTCTCCACTCGCTCTTACTCTTGCAAATTACTCCCAGTTCAAGCATCTGCTTCATCTCCTTGCATATCATATTCTTTGTCACTCCCGTAAGACAATACGGGCTCTTCTGTATTTTAACACTGGGTTCAGTTAAAATGTGTTCAGCAATTTCAGTCTGGCCATGGCGTGGCTGAAAAGACATTCAAGTTCCTCATGAACAGTGATAGCAACTCAGCCTTCTAGATGACCCTCAAATCATCACCAATAGCAACCTTTGTCTGATAGACTGCCGCTGACTTGGCCAACACTTCATGTGGTTTGTGCCACTCCTTCAAAAGATGAACATTCAAGATTTGCGTGGGCTTTCGTCGGCCATGTATTCTGACCTTATAATATATAGGACACATACAATACAATACAGTTTATTTTTGTATAGCCCAAAATCACACAGGAAGTGCCGCAATGGGCTTTAACAGGCCCTGCCTTTGACAGCCCCCAGCCTTGACTCTCTGAGAAGACAAGGAAAAACTCCCAATAAAACCTTGTAGGGAAAATGGAAGAAACCTCGGGAAAGGCAGTTCAAAGAGAGACCCCTTTCCAGGTAGGTTGGGCGTGCAGTGGGTGTCAAAAGTAGGGGTCAATACAATACAATATACACAACAGAACAATTCCTTAAGACAGCATAATAATAAAATTTTAGAAGTACGGTTTAACAGTAGATGATATGACATAATTAGGTTTGGATATTTTTAGAGTCCTGGAGACCTCATCCATCTAGCTGCCTCCCATTTGGCCATGCCACGGCTGAAACGTTGCTCGATGAAAGGACCCTCTTTCCCATGATTCCTGTGATCCTCCATCAGGGATGACTTTACCATAGGCAGGCAAACAACTTGGCAGGTGGGCGTGGCACCAATGGCCACATTTGGGTACCGAGAAAAGAAACAGAATAGGTGAGGGTTAGTATTCAAATATAATTATCATGTTACTTATGTTATAGTGCTAATGACTAACAACAGAGATGCAGTATGTACAGTTAATCAGCAGCTCTAGTCAGGATATGCTAAACTGAAGTAGTGAGTCTTCAGCCGGGATTTAAAGGCTGAGACTGAAGGGGCATCTCTTATGGAAGCAGGAAGACCATTCCACAGTTTAGGGGCCCTGTAACTAAAAGCTCGACCTCCCACTGTTATTTTATTAATCCTTGGAATCCTAAGCAGACCGGCATCTTGAGATCTTAATGCGCTCAGGTTTGTAAGTCATGATAAGTTCAGACAAGTAAGCGGACCTTGGCCATTTAATGCTTTATATGTTAAAAGGAGGATTTTGAAATCTGCCCTAAACTTAACTGGGAGCCAGTGTAAAGATTTAAGAACTGGGGTTATGTGTTCATATTTTCTTGTTCTTGTAATAATTCTTGCAGCGCATTTTGGATTAACTGGAGGCTGTATAGAGAACAGTTTGAACAGCCAGTGAACACCGCATTGCAGTAGTCAATCCTACTAGAGATAAATGCATGAATTAATTTCTCACAATCCTGTTTATTTAGAAAGCGCCTTAATTTCCCAACATTTTTAAGATGGAAAAACATGTTTTGGACGACTTTGTAATATGCTTTAAATGACATGCTAGAGTCAAAGATAACTCCTAGATTGCGGGCTGATTCAGTAAAATTAATTGGGATTCCAACTGAGTTAAATGACGACAAAATATTGCTGTGATCAGCGTCATTCCCTCCAACAATTAACATCTCTGTTTTATCTGTATTTAAAGACAAGTAGTTCTCATTCATCCATTCCTTTAATTCACTAACACAACTAATTAAAGACAACATCGGAGAAACTTCATTTGATTTAAATGAAAGGTATAACTGGGTGTCATCTGCATACAGTGAAAATTAACATTATGTTTCCTAATGAGAGATCCCAGTGGAAGCATGTAAAGTGAAAACAGTAAAGGTCCCAGTACTGAGCCCTGCGGACACCATATTGAACTTCTGTGTATAATGATGGAGTACTGTCTGCACATTTCTGTACATACTGGAATCGATTTGATAAATAAGAACTGAACCAAGCGAGCACGGGCCTGTAAGCCCAACATCGTTTTCTAGCCTGTGCAGTAAAATAGAATGGTCAATGGTGTCAAATGCTGCACTTAAGTCCAACAACATAATTACAGTGGAATTTCCTTCATCAGAGGATATCAGAATGTCATTTACAACCCGTGTTAGTGCCGTTTCTGTACTATGACCAGTCGAAAGCCAGACTGGAATTTCTCAAATAAATTGTAATGCGTAAGGTGTGACTGAAGCTGACTGGCGACTACTTTTCTAGTATTTTAGAGAGAAATGGTAAATTTGAAATAGGCCTATAGTTATTTAGTATGTGTGGGTCTAGGTCTGACTTTTTAAGTAAAGGTTTAATGACTGACACTTTTAGTGCATCAGGTACTGTGCCATGCAGTAATGAACTATTGATAATGTTAGAATAGGCTGCAAGAACATCCATTGCACTTTTACTAGTTTTGTTGGCACTGGATCTAGGGAACAAGTAGTGGGCTTCATTTTAGTAATTAAAGTTAAGACTTCCTGCTCAGTTACAGGATTAAAATTATTAAAGTGCTGAATGCAATGTGACAGGGTCTGCTAAGCTAGTATTTGGTTTGTACTGTGATGCTGAGATCTGGGATCTTATATTTTTAATTTTCTCATTGAAGAAGTTCATAAAGTCTGTACTGCTAATATCTGTTGGTATTTTGCACTGTTGATCTGAATTCCCATTTGTTAATTTAGCCACTGCTCTAAAAAGTACCCTAGGATTTTTATTATTGCTATCTATTAATGTAGAATAGTATTCTGAGCGAGCTTTAAAGAGGGCCTTTTTATATTTATTACACTCTCTGTCCATGCAATTTGAAAGACATGTAGCTTTGTTGTTCTCCATCTGCTCCAGTTTTCGACACTCTAATTTAAGAGCTCGAGTATTTTCATTAAACCAGGGAGAGTTTCTATGTGCTTTGATCACTTTTGTTTTAGGGAGCCACTGTGTCCAGAGCATCTCTCAAGGTCACATTATAATGTGATATTAGCTGATCTAAATTGTTTTCCACGTTTACATTTGATGTTAACTGATCTAAATGGTTTTCCACAATTACACTCGACTTACTCAAGGTATCTATAAATTTTGAAGCAGAATTACAATCTAGATGTCGCACTGTCTTTGTTTTAATCTGTGAGTGCGTTGGCATGGGCAGAACTAAATCAAACGTAATTAAGAAGTGATCGGAAATAACTACATTTAATGGAGTAATATTTAAATTTTGAATTTCAACTTTGTAAGTTATAATTAAATCTAATGTATGGTTATGATTATGAGTTGGACCTTTGACAATCTGACAAAATCCTACTGAATTTAACAAATAAGTAAAACATTTGCTAAAAGTGTCAGTTTCCACATCAATGTGTACATTAAAATCCCCATCAGAACTACGTGATCATAATTTATAGCCAAATCAGACAGAAGGTTGCTAAATTCAGTCATGAACAATGAATATGGCCCTGGTGGTCTGTAGACTAGCACTATAATTGTGTTGGAATCTGTTTTAATATTTAAAATGAATGCCTCAAAGGATGTAAAGTTGCCTAAATTTTTAGGAGTGATTTGCATTTTGTTACAATGAATTATTCCAAGGCCTCCTCCTCGACCAGAATCTCTAGACTTATGAAGGAACGAGTATCCATCTGGTGACGCCTCAGCTAGGGAACAGTGTCACATTTACTAAGCCAGGTTTCAGTAAGAAGACACAGATCAGATTTTGTACTTAATATTATATCATTTACCAAAACAGCTTTAGTGCCAAGAGAGCGAATGTTCAATAAACAGCATTTAAAACTGCATGGTTCTTTCTGAACTGCTGATATATTTTTGTTTTAATTTGAATTAAATTTCTATTACAGATGCCCCTGGTGGAGTGTCTGGTTTTATCCCTTGGTCTAATTATACACCTTATTTTTGGTTATCAATTAATTTATGGTTTGTATCAAGACTAAATTTACTGGATGCCCCACAACAGGGATTATGGGTAACAGCTTCAGGAAAATAACAGGTGGGATAAAGAACAGCCTGTGATTTAAGATCACATGACTGCGGCCTGGATGGTGCTCTAATCAGTCAACCAGGCAGTTTTGCTGCCATATTTTGGGATAATACATAAGATCACCTCCAGTTAGGATGAAGACCATCTCTTCTGAAAAATCCAGGCCTTTCCCAAAAATCATCCCAATTGTTCACAAATGCTATGCTTTTATTTGCACACCAGGTTTCTAGCCAGCAGTGAAAGGAATGCAATCTGCTATAAATCACATCCCTCTATATAATCTTGGTAAGGGACCAGATACAATTAAATTCCGACATTTTGTTTTAGCTTTGGTGCATAGAGATGAAGTTCGCTTTAATACCTCAGATTGCTGTAAATAAATATCATTAGTGCCGACATGCAGCAATAAGGTAGATACTTCATCGTCGGCAACACGGTCCAATGCGCCTTTATGCCAGAAATCTTGGCCCCTGCAAGGCACTTAACATTAACTGCTGGTTTAACATAGTTTGGAATTCTAACATTCCGCACTATGGAATCGCCAATTATGAGCACTTTATTATTCTCAGTTTCCACAGGGCGCGGAGAGCTGAGAACCTGTTCTGGGTCCGAATTGGTGACCTGGGTGCTGGGGACTAAATTTTGGATTCTTAGACCCCGTCTTACTGTTACCCACTCGCCCTGTGGCTGAATTGGTGCTCCTGATTTCGGCCTCGCACTGACTACAGTGGGACCTGGAGAGACTGAAGCGAATCAGATGTAGCCGAATTGTCTAAACAAACCGAGTCGATCCAATTTTGGTTTGCCTAATCGCTATCAGATTCCTAACGCGGTCCTCCAATTGCGTATTTTCCCGACCAACTCTAAATTAACTAAACATTTTTGGCAGGTGAAGCTATCTGCACTGTCGGCCGGAAAACCTGAGCTGTACATACCGCAGGACACACAACATATAAACGTGCCCTCGATGGGCAGAGAGCAGATAGAACTTACATTAAATGTTGAAGTCATCTTTGCCTTTTATAGGTGCTTCGGCTTTCCGTGTTCAGCTGAATCACCGTCGCTTTAAGTTTCCACCACCCGCTGAGCATCGACTTTAATTTCTCACTGCCGGTTATTTCTACTGGTCAGCTGCGGCTTTACCTCAGGTGAACTTGCTCGGTGCTTTCGAAGGGCTACGTGCCTGTGGGAGACGCCGCCGCTCTCTGCTTCCGCTCGCTGATCCGCTCTCTGATCCGCTCTCTGCTTCCGCTCGCTGATCCGCTGTGATGACACTGTCTGTGTCAATAGTAAGCTTTTCCACAATGTGCTTGATGGTGTCTCCATGAAACCACCTTTGAATCAGGTCTACTAAGTCCAGGGCCTCATGCATAATGCTGTGCGTAGAATTTGCACTATAACATGACGTAAGCATAAAAGCGAAATGTGCTTACGCGACAGAAAAATCTAGATGCAGGAATCTGTGCGTCTCAACTTCCACGCTCTTCCGCTCCATAAATCCCGGTCAGCGTGAAAAGTAACGCCAGCGTGCACACGCCTTCTGTCCCGCCCAACTCCTATGTGTTGGGGAACATATGTTCCTCCACTACTGCTGGACCAAGCCATGCCACATGAAATTTATGGGGGTCATACAGGATCAACACCAGTACTTGATTACCCTTTTTGAGATTATTTTTTTGTCCTAATTATATTTTCGTGCCTCCTGTTCATGCTTCTGATGCTCCACCGCAATAGAGGACAATTTAGAAATCTGCTCTTGGAGAAAAACGACCCAATCAACAAATCTCACCACGTGAGTTGCATTGCAAAATCCCTGTTCATTCCTCCCAAAAGATATCCAGCACCCTTTATGGTCAGCATCTAAATGACAGTTCGAATGGACTCAGGCTAGTGGACACCTAGGGGACTTCCACGCAGCAAACATGAGGAAGGGCATCACGGTGTCTAAGGAGGTCAAGCCGTCATGGGCCACATGCCAAATCATCTGTTTTAAAGTCTTGTTAAATCATTCATCTGTGCATCATAGACAGTGATGCTCAACTGTTTAATTGTAAGGTTTTCACACAGCTGCTTCATGATGCAAGAAGTGAAGGGCATACCCTGGTCAGTTAAAATCTCACAAGGAATGCCAAAATGCATGAATATTTCTGATAGAGTCTTGGCAACAGCTTGTGCATTGCTCTTCTGCGAGGCAGCCACCTCAGGGTACCTTGTTGCATAATCAACCAAAACAAGCATATACTGATAACCACACTTAATCTTAGGAAGTGGGCCAACAATGCTTAACCCAATCCTTTCAAAAGAGAGATCCAAAATAGACATCGGTGACAGGGAGCCTAGAAGGTCTATGAGCAGAAACAAATTGACAGCCAGGGCAAGACTTACAAAATTGCTCTATATTTCAGCCCATATTCTGCCGATAAAAACATTTCAAAATGCAATTCCTGGTCTTCTCCGTGCGAGATGACCCCCAAGACATGGTTATGAGCATTTTTAAAACCGCTCTCTATGCCCGCTCAGGACCACCAACTGTTCAATCAGCCCTTCCTCTATGCAAATAACCTGATATAAGAAACTATCCTTAATTTTGAAAATCAAGCCCTCCCGCTCCATATATTAAGAGTAATTTGTGACATGTGCTTGTTTTGTTCAGTTCAGAGTATCAGTCTCCACTTACCCCTGGCCTGATGCAGCAGCTCACTCTTCTCCAGCTACTGTCTGGCCTGTGGAGGCTGAAGGTGTGAGTACCTGATGCAAAGAGTCATCCAATTGTCATGGATCTTCATGCTAGGGTCATCCCCTACCCCACTTTACAAATCAAGTTCAATCTCTAAGCTGGCTACTTGACCGACTTCCCTTAAATTTCAGTGGGAGTAAGATAGTCTCAAATTCTTTCACATCTCTATGAACAAAGTGAATGTTAACCTGACCCGTATTTGTGTAGGTAATCTGCTGGAGCAAGTCACGTTGGACTATGCAGAGGTCACTACAAGAGTCCAACAGTACCTGGATTTCATGTCTGGGTAACTTAATAGAGACCTTGAAATTGTCTTTCTTCAACACTCTGGGGAAGCCTGAGAGCTGCATACCTGGGGCAGGCCGATGTCCATGGACTGTGTAGGCGAGATGCAGCACTCCTGAGCCAGTTGCCCTGGTTGATCACAGAGAAAGCACCTGTGCTCTATCCCAGCTGGGATTTCCTGCTATAGCACCTTCTACCTGTGGCATTGGTCAGTGTGCCCCAGCAGCGGTGTCAGCGACTCTAGGAGCCTGGGCTTGAGAAGGAGGAACTGAGTCAGGGGTGACAGCAGACATTGCTCTGAGGAGACTGGCTAGCAGGTGGTGACATGATGGTTGGGTCGAAGTTTGTACCATGTTAGGATAGCCCCTCTGTTTCCAGTCAGCTTGTGTGCCCACCAGTGTGCGGGTCAAGTCCAGCAGAGAGTGGACATTGCTCTGGAGCATTGCATCACAAAGGGCTGTGTCAATAGTGAGGTTTTCCACAATGTGCTTGATGGTGTCTCCATGAAACCACCTTTGAATCAGGTCTACTAAGTCCAGGGGCCTCATGCATAATGCTGTGCGTAGAATTTGCACTATAACATGACGTAAGCACAAAAGCCGAAATGTGCTTACGCACAGAAAAATCTAGATGCAGGAATCTGTGCGTACTCCAACTTCCACGTTCTTCCGCTCCATAAATCCCGGTCAGCGTGAAAAGTAACGCTCGTGCACACGCCTTCTGTCCCCCCCAACTCCTCAATTACTCTATGAATATGCAATTCAATATAAATCGCCTTAAGCTCAGCCTTCTGTGAAAAGACAATTACAAAGCAAGAGGAAAATGGAAGAATTGTGGAGGCAAGAAAAAACGTACTATTTGTTGGTTTAAACAGTGGTATAAACAACAAAAGGAAGCTCATCGCCTGACATAGTCGTACAGTGCCCAAAATAAAAAGAAGTTGTCACATATCAAAGTCGCCATGAAAAGGCGAGTTGTAGCCTACCGTCTGAGTGTCATATGAAAGCTTATTAGGGTACAGAGAAAAAAAAGGCACACTGTAGGAAAAAAGCACGAAATGTCAACTTCAATCTCAAAATTTCCACTTTAATTACGTAGTTTATTTTGTCATTAAAGTAGAACATCATAAACTTCATCTTAAAATTATTTAATTAGTTTCTCAAATCATTAGAACATTAGAACAATCTAGACGAGAACAGGCCATTCAGCCCAACAAAGCTCGCCAGTCCTATCCACTTGTTTCCTCCAAGAAAACATCAGGTCCAGTTTTGAAAGTCCCTAACGTCTTACTGTCTACCACACTACTTGATAACTTATTCCAAGTGTCTATTGTTCTTTGTGTAAAGAAAAACTTCCTAATGTTTGTGCGAAATTTACCCTTAACAAGTTTCCAACTGTGTCCCCGTGTTCTTGATGAACTCATTTTAAAATACAAGTCTCGATCCACTGTACTAATTCCCTTCATAATTTTAAACACTTCAATCATGTCACCTCTTAATCTTCTTTTGCTTAAACTGTAAAGGATCAGCTCTTTTAATCTTTCCTCATAATTCAATCCCTGTAGCCCTGGAATCAGCCTAGTCGCTCTTCTCTGACCTTTGTAGCGCTGCTATGTCCTTTTGTAGCCTGGAGACCAAAACTGCACACAGTACTCAAGATGAGGCCTCACCAGTGTGTTATAAAGGTTGAGCATAACCTCCTGTGACTTGTACTCCACACATCGTGCTATATAACCTAACATTCTGTTAGCCTTCTTAATGGCTTCTGAACACTGTTATGAAGTTGATAGCTTATCCACTATGACTCCTAAATCCTTCTCATAAGGTGTACTCGATTTTCCGACCGCCCATTGTGTATTCAAACCTAATATTTTTACTTCCTATGTGCAATACTTTACATTTACTGACATTAAATTTCATCTGCAACAAATCTGCCCAAGCCTGTATGCTATCCAAGTCCTTTTGTAATGATATAGCGGATTCCAAATTATCTGCTAATCCACCTATCTTGGTGTCATCTGCAAACTTAACCAGCTTGTTACTTATATTCCTATCTAAATCATTTATATATATTAAAAATAGCAGCAGCCCTAGCACTGACCCCAGTGAAACACCACTCTTAACATCGGCCAGTTCTGATGAGGTTCCTCGCACCATCACCCTCTGCTTGCTGTGTCTGAGCCAATTCTGCACCCATCTAAAAACATCACCCTGAACTCCCACTTCTTTTAACTTTAACATATCGTAACTAAAGTAGCATGTTAAATGCTTTGTTTTGTATTTGATCTTTCATGTGCTCTATGTGTGAGAATCACTACATGCCTCCGCTTTCTCTTTCTCCTACAGGACACAGAATCCATTACATTCGTGATATTACAGCTCTCTGAATAATTAAAATACTGAGATGTATACTTTTCATGATGATAGGAGTTTAATCATGTTATTAAACAGGGAATACGTGTGTGATTGTGCGACCTTAGATGAAATTATTGTAGCAGTACTGTCTCTTTCAAATGTACTAATCTCCAATTCCTGTCCTTACTTTTCTTTCTCCACATACTCAATCGCCACACAATCAGCTCTGTAATACAGTAATCCCTCGCTTATCTGGAGAAAGGTTCCAAGGCCGGCCGCAATAACTGAATTTCCAAGTAGGGACACCATATTTATTTAATTATTTAACGTGTATTTGGACGTTTTTAAACCCTCCCTGTACTGTTTACAACCCACCCTTTACTCTATTAATAACAGGGACAACTGTTAAGCAATATGAAATTGGTAGATAAGTTTACAGTTACTGTATAGCGAAGTACACGTACCTATATATGACGTGATGATGGTGATGAATATGCTGTGCAGTAAAATGATGACGATGAAGGTGATAATGACTTTTACTGCGCAGCCGATGACTGTATTTTACGTCTCTTCAGACAGCGTGCCATTTCCTGAGGCACCTCTTCCACGGTTTCGAAGGTGTATCCGTAGTAGTAGTAGGAACTGGCTCTTTTGCGAGGCTGCATATTGGCGGCCACAGCCGTGAACATTCTCCTTCCTTCAACATATCCAGAAGTTTCACCTTCTCAGCGATCATCATCATTCTTCGTTGGCGTTTAGGCTCAGCACCAGCCTTGGAAGAAGGAGCACGTTTGGGAGCCATTGCAGGGGGTGAAAATTGAAGAGAAGTTTAACACAAAGAAACCACAAAAAAAATCACACACAGTACAGTGTAAAGTAAACTGCTCGGCGAGAAAGCTTGAAGCGAAATGGCCGCGACAGAGAGACAAGGGGAGATGCTGTGGGATCTGGGCATCAGTCAAAGCACCAATCACGGGCCCAATTAGAAAGCGGGAAGCTGTGATTTGTCGTCTCCCTCCCATGTACCAATCACAGCCCGTGTTACAACGCACTTAGTCACCGAACTTGTTTTGTTGTTCTTAGACTAGGAAATACTACTACTATATTATATTTAAAACCGCGAAGTCATGAATCCATGAAAAGTGAACCGCTAAGTAGCGAGGATTATTGTAGATGTTAATCCATCTGTAAGCTTACAACGACGATTCTTGAAAACCTTTAAGGAACATTGAAATATCTTTGTAATACAAGTTTAATTATTCTATCCATCTATCCTTCCAGTGTCGCGTCAGCCTCAGAAAGAATACAGCACAATGTAGGATCAATCTGTGAACTAGCTGGCGCTGCAGAACCGTGTCCTCACATGATTAATTATTAACAATACAGATTATTTCAAATTGGCTCCAGCAGACCCCGTGACCCTGTGTTCGGATTCAGCTGGTTAGGAAATGGATGGATGGATGGATTATTTAAATGAAGTTAAAGTTTTATCTATATAATATAATCAACATATTTTGCTGCATTTCATCTTAAAAATTATATCGTCATCATATGTAATTACGCACTTTATAAAGTGGCAGGTTGTGCAATATTATAACTGTAGTGCAAGTTTACAGTGGGGTAATTGTACTTATAAGTACAAACAGTTCTACAAGGAGCACTTGATGGACTGATTGATTGTTTAAAGTTCTTGGGATGAAACTGTTTCTGAACCGCGAGGTCTGTACAGGAAAGGCTTTGAAACGTTTTGCTGTGGCTGAGGCAGGGTGGGCTTGATGCTGTATACCGATAATTCTCTTTCTGATCAGCTGCTGCTGTGATTCCCCACTCAGATACAGTGATATAAATACTCTGAGAGGTGCAGTGAGAGTAATATGGAAAAAGATGATCCGCTGTGGCAACCCTTAACAGAAGCAGCTGAAAGAAGAATAAAAGGTGCAGTGAGAGTAACAACGCTGAAGCAGTTATAGTATTTGGAATACTATAACTATTCCCTGACCATTATATTGTTACAGGTTAATTACAATCAGGTGCATTATACTAATAAACAATATGCGATTAATTTCAGTGTATTTATAAAGCTGCGTCAGGAAAATAAAGGATGACCACACAGTAACAGTAGCACTGCTTTGATGCTGGGTGCTGCCAGTCTGTAAAACCGAGCAGAGAACTTTATGCGACAAGGCATGAGGTACCGTGGAAAAATGTGTGGCTTTACGCCAAGTGTAGGTTTTATACATCGCGATTTGAACTTGGAAACGTTCTTCTATAACATTTCTGTGCGTACGCACCATTTATGCATGAGGCCCCAGGACCTGTCCCCATATAGGCGATCCAGATCAATTTGCCACTGTCAAAACAAATGTCCTTTTGCCAAGGGGCTGTGCAGAGGAGGATCTGTTGCTTCAGGAAGTCATAATCATCAAGCCTTTTGCAGAGGAAAGATTTTGCATGACCTGTAGGGCCTCCCTAGTCAAAAAGGGGGCCCAAAATACAGTAGCTGCCCAGCCTCTCTTGTCCCAGTGCATCATTGTTGCTTTGCATTCAAAACAGAATAGGAAACACTCTGGGTCATCCGAGGGAGCCATCTTCACCAGCATCCTGGGGATGGGCAAGGGCAGAAGCACCTGCAGGAGCCTCATCTGGTTCCAGTGGGAGAGGAACACCATACACCTATTGAGGATCAATGGGTGCAATAACCCACTTCTGGTATTATGTGATTCGTGAGTCATTGTCGTACAGCCGAGAGAAGATGCTGAGTCTAAAAGCTTCAAGAACACCAACTTTTTCCAGTCAAACAGGAAGAGCCAGGGTCTTATTCAAACAGGAGCTACCACTTTAATACACACAGTCACAGCAAACAAACAGTAACGGGGCCAGGTCAGTGGCCGGGTTAAACTGTTCCCAGAATCAAACATTGGCCAAATGGCATGTTACGCAGTGAAGCTGTGAACCTGCGGTTGCCTTCGTTGCCTTGCCTTGACAGAAAAGCAATCCCTGCCTGCATTGACAGAGTTTTGGCACACCGCACACCTGGGGGAGTTTTGGGGTCTCAAAAACCTCACAATAAGTACATTCTCTTCTTTTACAAATCTCGACTTTTGTGTGGAAACATTTTGAGCCTCTTTTTGCGTGTAGGCAAATTTTATAAATTATACCACTGGTGTGCTGTAAGCCTAAACCATCCATCCATCCATTATCCAACTTGCTATATTCTAACTACAGGGTCACGGGGTCTGCTGGAGCCAATCTCAGCCAACACAGGGCACAAGGCAGGAAACAAACCCAAGGCAGGGCACCAGCCCACCAAAGGGCACACAAACACACAGGCCACGGGTACAGAGCTTTGAAGCTCCACCCTGTAGGGGCCCGTGGTCACTGCCAGGGGCACCCCATGCCTTTGGAGCCCTAGACCTCAGCACTTCCGCCACACCAGGAAGTGCTGGGGTGAAGAGAAGCAGGGACACCCGGAGTGCTTCTGGGGATATAGCCGGCACTTCCGCCACACTGGGGTGTGTCGGTGGGAGATTGCCGGGAGACACCTGGAGCACATCCGGGTGTGGATAAAAGGGGCCGCCTCCCTTCATTCAAGGCTGGAGTCGGGTGAGGAGTGGACAAAGCAGGTGAAAGGAGAGTGGAGGCGGCCTGAAGAAGAGGCAAAGTGTGTGCGTAGCCTGGACTTGGGTTAAAGTGGGTTGTGTGCACTGACTTTTGTAAATAGTTTGAAAAATAAATGTGTGGTGGTGTTTTGCAACATGTCTGCCTGTCTGTGTTTTGGGCTTAGTCCACAGCTGAAAATATGCTCAGCAATTAATACATTGTATTCTGTGATTAAAATGGCTCTGCAGACATGTATGCTATCTTTTGCTTTATTTACATATTTACACATTGATTTGCACAGATGTATACCAGTACTTTAGCTTACATTATGAATATAAGATGCTATATGAGCTGTAAGAGAAGACTCATTTTCATGGGCACCAACATATTATAAACAGCTGGGATGGCAAAAATGTCAGTAATGCTTTTGTCTTACAGAAAGCATGAAAACCCCGATGTGTAGGAGCAGCCTTGTCTTTGATACAGGAAAGAGCTGATGTTAATAAATACTTGCTGAAAGACATTATAGGCTGATTTAGATTTTTTTCCCAGTATCAGTTTATAGGGAACATTTATGCTACTTGGACTAAAGAAACTATCAATTCAAATTCTTTGACAGAAAGTTGTATGTTGTATTTCATTTATCATTAAAAAACAAAGACCACGACAACAGCAAAATTACATAAAAATAATTACCAATTGAAGTTACATAGGAGACACAGATCAGCAAAATGAAATTAAACTATCAGCTAGACTACAATACTGTAATGCTAGGCTTTGAATGAACTGATAAACATGTTTTTAATTCTATACTGCATAAGCATCTCCCAAATAGACTTACATTACAACCTGCATTAAAATGTATACCAACATATAACTTGATTGATGAAACTCATTACATTTGCCCCTGAGTTTCAAAAAAGTTCTTTATTTTCAGTTTCTCATTTGAAAAAAAAATCTGTGCATTGAGTGGATGGGAATATTGTGTTCTCTTTGATTGTTGGCATGAACACAAGAAACAGAAATCAAGGGAATTTGTTTACAGATGATTATTATATTTTGTGTAAGAGCCATTTGTTATTTAGTAGGGTTATGTTAAATTGACAGAAGTATTTTCTTAGTTATGTTAAAATGCTTACCTATATATGAATGCATAATCTATGGGAAAGTCTAATTATTTGTTGTCCATCTTTTTGACTTTTATCCTGCATGTTTAATACCTTTTTCTCTATTCTTGTGTGAACTGTTTTGCTTTTGAATTTTCACTAAACCTTTTAAAACAAACTTGATTGGATTGAGAAATTTCTTTTGTTATATGTTTGACTCATGCTGGATCCTACCTTGCTAACTCAGTAGCTTCTCAGTTTTGGGAAACTGGAAAGATGCTGCTACCTTTTGATTTCATAAAATGTGATTATGTATTACTTGTCTGTTTATTTCAGGGACTCAAATTTGTTTATAGTTTATGGTGCTGCTTTGGTAAGTTAAGATTTTTCTGTCACTGTCAGTTTGGGCTGCCTTCGATGACAAGTTAAGTACAGTTCTCTTTTTTAAAAGCTATTTTTTCAGTGCAGTGCAACTCTAAATTATCTCTTGTACAGTATCTGACTCAGGTCCTGTCTTTGAGAGAAGCATGAACAGCAAGAAAAAAAAAACATGGAATCACAACTAGATATCTCAAAGGTCATCTCCTTGTTGCAGCCTGATGTAGTTTGGCACTACAATACTGGATTGTGTGCTTTGTACTGCCTTTGTATCCAATCAATACAGTCTAATTATTACTTATTTCTAAAGGAAAATGCTCTTTAAGGATGTATTTTTCTGAAACAATATTACAACAGGTATTGATATATGAAATCAGCTTCCCCTTGACATTTTGAAATTTTTAAACTGTGGTTTTGCCTCAAAACCCCCCATATGTATCTTGTGTCTACAGGTTTCTTTATATAAATATGCCAGTGACTATTGCATTTAAAACAGTACCAATGATTTTTCATTTTCTATTTCTTTTCTTACCATCACATGCTGACAAATTCACAAATGTCCTGCACTGAAAGCAATTTGAAGTAGCACAGCAGACACGTTGTTGGTGTTCATGGTTGGACATTAGGTGGCATCTGTCTGACTATGTCTTCATTAATTTTGGTAGTACAAAGCACTTGGATTTAGATGGCTTGCAGAATTAATTTGAATAATGAAACAAACATATTGAATATGAGGCAGAAAACAGAATTGAATCACTTTCAGCTACTGTCTGCTAAGTAGACTGTAGCCTGAAGTAACATATAGACTCAAACGCAATTTTACCATTACAACTTTCCCCTTGCAATTCTTAATTTCTAAGTGGATAAAGGATGGGTCCTTGATCCATTGCTGTTCATTCTCTTAATTTCTTTGAAGCTGCTGGTTACCTACAAAGCATATGAGTCCCAGTGCTTTTTAGTAAAGTTAGCAGTATCTTCAACCTGTGTAGCCTCCAGATACACATTAAGTATTCAGGGCTGTGATTTGACACCTCTTCAATGGGAATTTCTGTGTCCTTCTGGTACACACTCCGGAAGACTTTGAATATCTGTTTAATTGCTAAATGCTGAAACCTGCTTTGGATTAACTGTAAGTGTAAAGACAACTTCACCCTCTATTGTCAAAGCTAGACACACAATTCTCCAAGACGATTGCAAGTTCTGATTCCTTGGCTGCGCTAATTTCCATAGTTGTGAATGTTGATACTAACACCACTGTGCCTTGCCAAGACCAGCCTGACATGTGGAAGACTGTGCAAACACATACGTGAAAAAGAACTGAGTAAAATGTTGTTGTACTGACTGCTCTGCTCTGTGGCTGTGAATTGTGAACTCCAGTTTGCATTGTGAAATTTGATTGGTCCCACATAGGATGCATTCAATGAATTTCTCATGTTTGTTGGAAGAACAAATTCCTGAATAAGGAGGTTCTTCAAATCTCATGTTATTACTTTTTATTACTTATTGTTATTACTTTTTTTGGTTTTGTTACTAAGAGTTCTTAGCACATATAGTATATACTGTATAAAATCATTTTATATTGTACTTTACAGTGCACAGATAGGCAAGAATATGGTGCAAATAGTGCTTTTATTTATAACAGTCAAGGGATCAAAACTCCAAAATATAAAAAGTGCAGTACAGTTCTTCAATACTTAAGGAATAAATAAATACATTAGTTAATTAATAATCTATAAAAACAGGTGCTCATCATTGGGTTTAAAACCAATAATAAATACAGTGCATCAAATGTATAGCTAAAACCATGCAGATATCAGGTTCTCTTGACTCCTATCAGGCCAGAGTGAATTTCTCCCTCTCCACAACATACGCCATTGGCTCTCCAATCTTGTGCTTTGGTTTCATTCTTGATCGTTGAGTTGTGTCACGAAAACCTTGCATTTAGCCAACAGGATTTAATTGATATTGGATTACAGTATAAATTAAACATCATAGACCTCTTTCATTTTTATAATTTATTTATAACATACTGGAAGATATAGTGAGAGTGCCAGGGACGCTGTGGATTATTAATGAACCTAGTAAGCAATAGAGACATCGGAGGGTGAGCATACAAAAGCAGAAGTAATGATTGACAGGCTATACTAAGAAAACAAACCCACAAACCTCCATTACCTAGCATCTTTCTCACCAAGATTGATTACTTACAAAATGGTTGGATCTACAGATTGCTACAAATATTTTGTCTGGAATTGTTGTGTGATGATCATAATGGAGACTTGGCCTCACCCTCAGATCCCTGATTCTGCAATACAACTAATGGACCAAACAATCCACTGGCAGGACAGGAAAAATTCAGGTAATAACAGAGGGAGTGGTTTATGCATGTATGTGCACAATGACTGGTGTATTAACTGCAGAGTTATACACAGACATTGTTCCCCTGAATAAGACGTTCCATCAATTAATTCAGACCATTCTTTTACTAAGAGAGATAACTGTGGTAATTGTGACTGCAGTTTACATTCCACGGATGTAAATGTTAGTATGGCTCTTAACATCATTTATAATAAAATAAATAAACAGCAGCAGGCTTATCCCAGTGAAGTGCATATCATTCCTGGTGACTTTAATCAAGCATGTTTAAAGACTGTACTCTCTGAATTCACTGAGTATGTGAAATGCTCCACTAGAGGGAAAATACACTCGATCATGTGTATTCAAATAAACAACATGGTTATAAAACACACCACTCCCCACTTAGGTCAGTTGAATCATCTTTCATTGCTCCTCATCCAAGCATACACACCACTCAGAAGGAGGACAAAACCAGTTATGAAGACCATTAATACTTGGCCTGAAATTGCTCTCATTCAGCTACAGGACTGTTTTACACAAACAGATTGGGATGTGTTTGAACAACAACTCTTAGGGAATATACAGAAACAGTTCTATTCTACATCAAGGGCAGTGATGATAACGCCATAACACTCAGCACAGGATCTCCACAAGGCTGTGTATTGAACCCACTACTTTACTCTTTGTACACATATGACTGCACCCTATTCCATCCCACAAATATTATCATTACATTTGCAGATGACACCACTGTAATAGGGCTCGTATTAGAAGGAGATGAGTTGGCCTATGGAGACGAGGTCCAGAGAGACTGGCAAAGTGGTGTTCAGTGAATAACTTAACACTGAATACCACAAAAACCAAGGCACTCATTTTAGATTTCATGGAGCAAAGCACAGAACCAGTTCATCTTTACATCAATGGAGACCATGTAGAAAGGATGCAGACCTTCAAATTCTTGAGAACCCACATTTCAGACAAACTTTTCCTGGTTTGAGAACACCACAACAATGGTCAAAAAGCACAACAGAGACTGCACTTTCTAAGAGTGCTCAGGAAAAACAAATTGGAGCAAAACTATTGGTGGCTTTTTATAGTTCAACCACTGAGAACATCCTGGCATTCTGTATCACAGTATGCCAGATGCACGGCAACAGAAAAGAAGTCTCTCAGAGAGTCATAAACACAGCGCAAAAAATCACAGGTTGTTGTCTGTCCTCCCTGGAAGATATTGCCACTATCTCACCAGAGCCACTGAGATCATTATGGATCCTTTTACACCTTTTCACCACCTGTTTGAACTGTTGCCCACTGGTCACTATTACAGTTCTTACTGACTGATAGACTTAGAAACAGTTTCTGTTCAAAGGCTATAAATACATTGAACAAAAATAACCAAATTAAAGCAGTTTAAATAATTTGTTTAGTCAGTGCTGGGAAATAGGCTCACAGAGCAGAAGCTGCCGAATGTCACATACTTCAGCTACTCTAATGCAGGTTCTTCCCAGTGAAATGGTATTATTTTACAATTTTACTACTGGTTCCATTGTTATATTATATTATTTCTTTTAACTTTTTACATATAATATTATTGTTTTTGTACTTGTTTGTATTATGTGTTGGAACATTGTTTGTGTTTCACAAAAAGTAGTGTCATTTTTGCTTTTTGCACAGTTGGAGAAGTGCTCATAATTTCATTGTATTCAGGTTTTCAGATGCTTACATTGTTACTAAGCTCAGTGCAACTGTGCATTATCTTTGAGAAAAGGAATATTTTCCTTTTTTCCTTTTGGATGGTTTATGTATACTGTACTTTTAAACAGGAAGAAAAGTCTGAGCTCAGCTAAAGTCTGGGGTAGAACTCATCAGTCAATCAGCAATCCCAGGTGCAATCTCATCAGTGCAGAATTTTTGTATGTTTTAAGAGAAGTTGTCTGAGACAGCTGTTTAACAACAGTACTATCTCTGAAAACGACAAACTTATTTCATGCTACATGATGTGGACAGGAAGACAAACAATTAAACTGCAAGATTGATAAATGACATGGTGCAGGCTCATATATTGTGAAATTGTGCTGAAAATGTTCCGTGATTAAGTTGTGAAAGAAGGGGAGAATTTCCATTGTATGAATTGTGTTCAACAATTTGTCTGCTTTGCTGTCATCCGTGTCTGCCAGTCAGTAAACACTGACCTCTCTCTCTCGATTTCTCTTTTCTATACGGAAAACAAAGATTCTGGTTCACTATTACTCTAATCAATTTAACTCAGCTCAACTTTTATTGACATTCACCCACATACATAGTATATGGTTGAACGAAATTTTGGAACACAGATAATACATCCATCCATTATCCAACCCATTATATCCTAACACAGGGTCACAATTGTCTGCTGGAGCCAATCCCAGCCAACACAGGAACAAACTCCAGGCAGGCGCCAGCCCACCGCAAGGCACACATACACAAAGAACACACTAGGGACAATTTAGGACCGCCAATGCATCTAACCTGCATGTCTTTGGACAGTGGAAGGAAACCAGAGCACCTGGAGTAAACCCACACAGTCACAGGGAAAACTTGCAAACTCCAAGCAGGGAGAACCTGGGAAGGGAACCCATGTCTCCTTACTGCGAGGCAGCAGCGCTACCACTGCCACTGTGCGCCCTCGACAATACATGTATGTATGCATATTAAGTATTTATTTTATGATTTATGTAATCTGTAATGGTTTCAAATTATACACTTGTATCTCTGTCCTGTCTGTAACACACATGATGCATGTCTGTATTTCTTTTTACATTCACCTACATAGTAAGTAGTGCACTTGCAGTTGAGCAATTTGTATTTTTCATCAAATGTTGTTAACAGCTTCTTGAATCCTGTCCTCTCTATGGTATCAATTGGTACTTTACAGGGCAGGTGTCAGGGAAGAAAGTATAAGGGGCTCTTCAAATTCTGATGAGGGCGGTGACATTTCAGTGGAAATAGAGCTGTTGTAACTACCCATCATAACATTACTTTCACTTTTTATCTGAATAAAAGTGAATTAACATCACCATTTTACAATCTGGCATTCTAAATGAAGATGCGTTTACCTAAAATGACCAAAGTTCTGCAGCTTCAGTATGCTTAATGGAATTCTGACAAAAAGCTTGAGCGTTGAAATGATTCCACAGACAAAATATCTTCGTTTTCAAAAGCTTTAGTAAAAATTCAAAGTAAAACAGTTCACACAAAAATAGAGGAAAGATTGGTATTGCAAAGTAAAGAAAAGTTCTTATTTAAGAAAAGTTCTGTATAAAGCTTGTTTCATTTCTTTAAGTTTGCTTATACAGCAGAACCATTTCTAAACGATCAGAAAACTGTATGCTTATATCCCATTTTTACGCTGTAATGGGTCTTTCGGTCCCTGCTAGCAATGGGACCTGTTCTAAACAATAACTAAAACTGACTTAATTAACACACTGTATCTCAGATATATTATATGATTACATATATTATATGATTACATATATATGGTTACATCTTGCCTGAAGAAGGGGCCTGAATTGCCTCGAAAGCTGGCATATTGTAATCTTTTAGTTAGCCAATAAAAGGTGTCATTGTCTTGGCTTTTCTCTACATTCATAATGGCTAACACGGTACAACACCCTAGTACTTCAGATATAGCAAGAAAGTTTTATCTCTCATCAACTTACAGGGGGTAAAAGGTTATACCATTGTCTATTAACTGTTATTCTAAGATTGAATTACACTAAACTCACAGATTTTAATTTCATTAATTGATATTTTATTATCTTATTACTTACCTCTGGTCACAAAGTAACATTTGTAAAAAAATGCATATTTAACTTCATCCAGTAATCTTAACAGATTCAAAGATCACCAGAACACAGTATTTATAAATGTTGATGCAAAATGTGCTATAAATGAATATTAATTATTCTAATTATATAACCACGATTCACCGCTAAACAAAAATATAAACTCAAAATAAAAACAAAATGGGAAGAAATCCACTTTAATGCCTTAACTGTTACATGAATATTAAATAAATTAGTACAAAAAGAAAACTAAAAGCATTATTGTTTTTATTTATGCTCAGTTTTTTCCTTTTTCAGTAGCAGAGATGATGAATTCATGAATAAGAGGTATTATTCTGGAATGTCATTCATTACAAAGGTCCCATTTCAATTGTTGGGTCACATTTGACAGATGAAGTCACAGCAGTCAAATTACTCTTTTCCCAATAACTATATGCAGTACTTGTTAGAAATTCCAAGATGCTCCTAGGAAAGCTGAGAAATTTAATCCCTTCAGCATGTTTTGGACCTGTCTTTGGTCTCCATCCAGGTAATCAGTAGATCTCCCATAAAAGAAGCTCAGATGTTTCTCTTTACTCCCAAATATATCAATCAACTCCTCTTGTTACAGACAGCAGCAGATCTATCCAAAATCCTCAAAGATTGTCAACAAAGATTGTTCACACTGAGATAAAGAGGGTGTTGAAACCCTGTAGAGGAAAATCATTTTGGTCTCTTGCTTATTTGAGACCATGATTACCCTTTTCTCTAAATTCTGTGTCTTATACCATTTACAAAATTCCATAGTGTTCTGTTCTGCTAATTTTGTACTTGTTTTGTATTTTATTGCTTGCTTTTGTTTTCACACTCACTTCAAGATGAATAAAAACTAAACTTGGCGTAAATCCAAGCACATTTTCACAACAGCCCCTAACCTTGCGTACTCTCTTTTCTGCTCAGTGCTAGTAGAACTCAGCGTCAAAGCAGTGCTACTATTACTACGTCATTTACCTTTCTTTTTCATATTAGCATTCATGACACATGCTCTATTAAATACACATAAATTAATTATCGTTTACAAATTTAATTCAATTGATTGTAATTATTCTGTAACAATATAACGATGTACGGAATGGCCAAACTTTTCCATCTACCATTGCTGCTTTAGCGGTTAGAAGACATTGCAAATGGAAGGATTACAAGAGAGTATGTATTGATAGATGATGATGACTGGCTTCTAAGTCAATTCCAGTTTCCAAGAGCTATTCTCTTGGAGCTGTGTGCTGAACTAGCGCCACAGACTTTGAGGAATTGTGGTCTACCTGCTCCTTTGCAAGTTCTATCCACACTTTGGTTTTAGCTACAGGAGCTTTTCAATGTAAACTTGCTGAGCAATTGAGTGTTTTACAAACATCACTGAGTTGCACCATGTCAGCTGTATAGGATGGTATTATCCGCTTGTCATACAGACAGATAAGATTTCCTTACACTGTGGTTGATCAGAGTTGACCAAAGTGCAATTCGTAGCAATGTCCAGCTTTCCAAATGTAATCGAGTGGTCAACTTCATGCAAATTGCTATTGCAACGGCACTGGACAAGTTACATCAGCCAGGGATGAATTCCCAAAAGAATGAGCTGCCATTATATCATCTATAGAAGGAGAGTCTATATACTGTAAATGGCAACTCCGCACAGTCGCAGGTGCTTTTTCCAGCTAGTGTGGTAAATGGCAAGCAGTTCTTTTAAGGATAGGGTTTCACTTCAAAGTGCCATTTAAAGAGTAGAGAATTGATCCGTTGTGGTGTTCAGTGCCAACGCTACACTATAAAGGCACCTTCAGAAAACTAATTTACCTATTTAAATAGAAAGCATTTCCACTCTATTAATGTGCTGCTCTATAGTGCACAGAAAGTGTATCACATTGTGCAACATGTAGTTTGCTGCATAATGTGGCACACAATCGTGGCCTCCTGTACCTGAAGAGATACGATATGATGAACCTGATCCTGCCCCACCATATGATCAGCCATAACGGACAGTGTTACAACATTGTTTAAAAGTAATTAGCAGAATTAAAAAAAATTAATCAGTTGCAGCATTTATTTTTAACTCATTTAAATTGTGGTCAGTATCACAAAGTACAGCCCTTATATTCCTTAGTTCATTGGCCACATCTCTTACAGCATCCACTATTGCATTTTGTGACTCCAGAACAGCGTCTGCCAACACTCAGCCAGATGGTTGCTCAGCTGTTTCGAGGCAGAGGTGTGTGCGCAGCCAGTATCTGAGGATGTGCTGGACACAGCAGCATCATCACTGTGTGGATTCTTGTCCTTGGCACAGGGGTCAGCATTTGTAATATTGTCTGAAACAGAATAAACAGACAGCTTGTCTGTGACACACTTTTCAGGTCGACTTTGACCACTTCTTTTTATTTTGGGCACTGTGTAATTTTCTGAACTTGAACTTTCAAGTGTCTCTGCCACACTGTATCACTCCATCAGCTTCGTTTGTTGCTTATACCACTGCTTAAGACAACAAAGAGAACGTTTTACTTGCCTCAAATTTTCACTTGCTGAAATTCTTCTTTTCCCTACGTTTAAAACTGAAACTGTATTAGGTGAGTTTTATTTACTGTAACTGTATTATGTTGCGTATGTACACTCCTGTTGCCATCATATAAACATAACCTGAGTGTAGGTTATCTCAAATCACATGTCTACTGTCTTAGCTCCTATAACTAATAACAATGTTTATTTTGAAATGAACATTTACTACATATATAGTCTAAATTGTAGCCAAAAGTGACTGCATTAAGAGGTACCAACCTGCGTTCATCACTTTAATGGTGTAAGATTTGAAAGTTTGATCTGGCAGCTGGTCTTATAGGGCAGTGCTGTTCATTTCTCACCACCTCTGCAAATGTTTTGATCAACCTGATCACAAACAATTTAAACTTCTATTCCTTTTCAACTATTGTATGATTGTGTGTGCAAAAGGCATGTATCAGGTACATAATTAGGTGCTAGGCTTGCTCTGATTGACTGCTAATTGTGCAAGTTGTTTTCTGTGGATTTTGTCACATTTATACCTATGTGTGTATTTATTTTGACCTTTTTATTGTTTTTAATGCTTCATGTTAACCTTCAAATCTCGATGCTATGAATGAAATTCCCTAATTGCATAACAACAACAACATTTATTTATATAGCACATTTTCATACAAAAAGGTAACTCAAAGTGCTTTACATAATGAAGAAAAATAAAAGACAAAATAAGAAATTAAAATAAGACAACATTAGTTAACATAGAAAAGAGTAAGGTCCAATGGCCAGGGTGGACAGAAAAAAGAAAAAAATCTCCAGACGGCTGGAGAAAAAAATAAAATCTGCAGGGGTTCCAGGCCACGGGACCACCCAGTCCCCTCTGGGCATTCTACCTAACATAAATGAAATAGTCCTCTTTGTAGTTAGGGTTCTCACGGAGTCACTTGATGTTGATGGTCATACAGACTTCTGGCTTTTAATCCATCCATCATTGTTGGAACATCACGTGCTTTGAGTAAATGGAAAAAAGGACACTGGAAAAGGAAACAGAAGAGAGAGTAGGGGTTAGTACAGATTCTAGAGCCACCATGAATAGTTATTATAATGAGTTGGATATACAGAGTATCAGGATTTTAAGTACAGTGAAGTTATGAGAAGGCCATGTTAAACTAATGTGTTTTCAGCAGTGTTTTAAAGTGCTCTACTTTACTAGCCTGGCAAATTCCTATTGGCAGGCAATTCCAGATTTTAGGTGCATAACAGCAGACGGCCACCTCACCACTTCTTTTAAGTTTCATTCTTGGAATTTTAAGAAGACACTCATTTGAGGATTTGAGGTGACGATTTGAAATATAAGGTGTCAGACATTTGGAATATAAGGTGTCAGACATTCTGATATATAAGATGGGGCGAGATTATTTAAGGCTAAACCATAAGCAGAATTTTAAAGTCAATCCTGAATGACACATAACAACATAAGTCACTTCACTGTACATAAGTGACAGTTTCAGAGGGTTCTATTAATAATTTTTGTAATATATTTTGTATACAAATGCTTATCATTGGATCAAATCGGAAAACACAACTGAATAGCTCACCAATACATCACAAAACCTACTCATGCGGAGTGACATAAATGACTATTTAACCCAATCTGCACATCTTAGAAAGACATGGAAATAAACATGGGGTCCTGGAGAAAAATGTACACAGAAACAGGAGAATATGCAAGCTTCATACAAGCTTCAACAAGGCATGTCCTTTGAACCTCGGACAATGGGTCAGTGAAGCAGCAGTAATAACTGTGTTAACATGATTCCTGTGTTATATTATATTATATTATATTATATTATATTATATTATATTATATTATATTATATTATATTATATTATATTATATTATATTATATTTAGGGCTATCAATAGATTAATTTTGTTAATCACGACTATTAGCACTCTGGTTATGAAATTAATCAGGATTAATCACACATTATGGAGCATATTTCACAAGCTTCATTTTTATATCCTATAAACTACATCATCAGATCAACTATAAATATAATAATGTCAGTATTGTATTATACAAGAAATAATTCTTAGAGTATTTCAAAAATTTAATTTATTGCCAGAATTATGACAAACATAGCACACTGTTTTATACATGTGTATAAAATTGCTCAAGAACACTATCATAATTATTTTTCCTTCTTAACATTCAACCAGTTTCTAAGGTGCATTTGTTCACATTTTCAGAGGCCAGAGAAGATGTCTTTTGAGAACAATATGTCCAGTGAGTGAAAACAGTCTTTCACGTGGAACACTTGAAGCAGGAGTTGCTAGATACCTATCTGCATTGCTGGCTAATTTACAACCCCAAATCAGAAAAAATGGAAAGGTATGGAAAATGCAAATAAAAATGCATTGTAGACAGTATGAGCCCAAGTTATTTCATGTTATGTCTGGCTAACTTCATTTAATTTGTTAATAATTGCCTAAGAGTCATTAGGAATGAGTCTGGATTAAGACTAACAAGGAGGTCTAAGAATTTTGTGCGGGTTGTCATACATTTAAACAAAATGCCCCATCTATTTTCACTTCCTTCAACACACTTTAATAATGTACAGACCAAAACAGTCCATACCAGTCGAATAAAAGGCAGATTTAAACAGAAGCAATCTAGCAGGAGGAAGGTCATCCATCTTGGGAAACTTTGGGTTTCTCCTCCATCTTTGGCATTCCATATATTGGCTCTGATACCCCTTTATTGCCTCTCTGCCACATATAATCCAGTGTTTCCAATGTATTTCAGCAACTAGTTGTTCAAGCCTGTGATGCTTAACTTGGTGTCAAAATTTTGTATAATCAATTTGGTGACTGGGTGCTCTGGTTCCAGGATGATTATATGCATGACATCAGAAGTGAAGGTGGTACAATGTTGTAGCCGTCCGCCCAAAGGAATCAGCTTTGTTACATTGTAAAATTCTGGAGACAGAGTAATGAGTCGGCTGGACTTAGGCAGGGCTTTACCAGCTATAGAATTCACTTGGGAAACACTGTTGTTGTCCTGGTTGCAGGATAAAATTCTCAGCTCTTTGGTAAGTAGTATATGCCAGGCGGTATATGTCAAACTGTCAATCAAAATGATTGATGACCTTAAACCCGCCCCATTTTCTCTGATTGGTGGCTGTGAATGCTGGCCCCACTCCCTGGTGGTGGATTGGTGAATGACAACCTGTCTCCGTCCAGACTCCCACCCACCCACCTGATTGGCTAAGTTGTCTGCCCCTCCTTAACCCCACTCCTACCCCCACCCACCTGCTTGGCGAGGTAAGTGTCAGGAGCATTTTAATGGATGTTTGAGTAGTATAAGCCAGGTGGTATATGTCAAACTGTCAATCAAAATGATTAATGACCTTAAGCCCGGTCCCTTTCTCCGATTGGTGGATGTGAATGCTGGTACGCCCCTCCGCCTTATTGGCTTAGGTAAGTGTCAAGAGCCTTTTGATGGATATCTGCCCCTCCTTAACCCTACTCCTACCCCCACCCACCTGCTTAGCGAGGTAAGTGTCAAGAGCCATTTGATGGATGATGCCTCTACCTTGGCCCCGGTCTGGCACCACCTGTTGGTTGGCCCCCACTTCCCAGCCCTCCTCTCCCGAGGACAAGCCCAGACATGTCCAGGGTCTGCCTTGACTCCCACTTCCCAGCCTCCCTCTCCCGAGGACAAGCCCAGACATGTCCAGGGTCTGCCTTGGCCCCCACTTCCCAGCCCCCTCTCCCAAGGACATGCCCAGACACGTCGAGGGTCCAGCAGCATCATGTCCGTGCATGAAGGGCCTGCCTTAGCTCTCCTGGCCTGTCAACACCTGTTTGTTGGCTGGCCCTGCCACTTCCCAGCCCCCTCTCCGAGGACTTGTTCTCCTTTCTGAAAGCTCTTCTGAAAGTGCTGTATAAAAAGTGATGCATCTTCTTTGGCTCTAGCTATGATTTTAATATTAACATGAGATTAAAATATCTATCTAACCTTTGCTTTATCATCTGTAAACTGCTTTTTTATCTAAGTCAAAACAGCCTTTTTCCATCTCACTGAAACACCAAATGACAGGCTTCCCACAGAAAGCAATGTGCCTGCTTTCTTTCTCTCTTGCTGTGCACATTGCTGCGGCAAGCTGACAAACTCTCAGAGCTCCGACAGGCTCTGCACTCTCCCACAAGCTGGACAGGGTCTAGCAGCTGCTTTGTGCGTACAAGCAGGCACGTTGCTGTAGCTGGAAGATGTTAGGTATCCCGCTGAGGGGAGGCCCCTGCGAGCTTGCTTGCAAACAGTTACCTGTGTGTGCCTGCACCCCTCGCTCACACGCAGCTCCTCAGTCCGGAGAACAAGTTATGTGTGTAACTTTTAAAGTTAAGGGATTTTAAAAATCACAAACAGTTAAATAATATGCAGCATCTAGATTAAATAATTTGTCTATAGTGGAGTGTCCAAAATTGAACAATGTCGAAATTAGACGCCATTTCAATTTTTCAGAGGCCTACACACTTGATTCATTTACGAAGTTTTGTCTTTGGAAAACATCTTGTGTCACCCCAGTCCCAAAGGTTTCATGTCCTAGTGAGCTGAATGACTACCGGCCTGTTGCTTTGACGTCACATGTGATGAAGACCATGGAGCGGCTGCTGTTTCACCACCTGAGGCCACAGGCCTGCCACGCCCTCGACCCTCTGCAGTTCGCATACCAGGAGAAGGTGGGAGCAGAGGATGCCGCCATCTATATGCTACACCAATCCCTGTCCCACTTGGACAGAGGCAGTAATGCTGTTAGAATTATGTTTTGGACTTCTCTAGTGCCTTCAACACCATCCAACCTCTGCTCCTTAGGGACAAGCTGACAGAGATGGAAGTAGATTCACAACTGGTGGCATGGATCGTGGACTATCTTTAAAGACAGACCTCAGTATGTGCGTCTGGGAACTGCAGATCTGATATTGTGGTCAGCAACACAGGAGCACCGCAAGACACTGTGCTTTCTCCGGTCCTATTCAGCCTATATACATCAGACTTCCAATACGATTCAGAGTCCTGTCACATGCAAATGTTAAGCTGATGACACTGCTATTGTGGGCTGCATCAGGAGTGGGCAGGAGGAGGAGTATAGGAAGCTAATCAAAGACTTTGTTAAATGGTGTGACTCAAACCACTTACACCTGAACACCAACAAGACCAAGGAACTGGTAGTGGATTTTGCTCTGTGTAAGAAAGGTCAGAGCCGACTATACTTCCTTAGAAGGTTGGCGTCCTTCAACATCTGCAATAAGATGCTGTAGATGTTCTACCAGACGGTTGTGGCGAGTGCCCTCTTCTACGCGGAGGTGTGCTGTGGAGGCAGCGTAAAGTTGAAGGATGCCTCACGCCTGGACAAACTTGTTAGGAAGGCAGGCTCTGTTGTAGGAATGAAGCTGGACAGTTTAACATCTGTGGCAGAACAATGGGCTAAGCAAGCTCCTGTCAATCATGGAGAATCCACTGCATCCACTGAACAGTGTCATCTCCAGGCAGAGGAGTAGCTTCAGTGACAGAAGCTACAGAGCTACAGAAAACGCTAACATTATTCAAAGTTATTGTCTGTTTTACATGCATTTTATTACTCTTTAATTTAATATTGTTTTTTTGTATCATTATAATGCTGCTGGATTATGTGAATTTCCCTTGGGATTAATAAAGCATCTATCTATCTATCTATCTATCTATCTATCTATCTATCTATCTATCTATCTATCTATCTATCTATCTATCTATCTATCTATCTATCTATCTATCTATCTATCTATCTAATCATATACACAAGACCCTTCAGTAAATATTAGACAGTTTTACAAACACTTTGAATCGTAAGGATCTAGTGCAGCTAGAATTAAATGCAGAACCTCTCAACCCCAGTGTTTTTTCCCTAACCCCGAGGCACGCTTTCTGTTGAGGACTTTTCAATCAAATTGAAGTACTTCCCCAGAGTCACGCTAAAAGTTTAGCTGATTCCAGTCTGATGCTAATCGTTCAGGTGGTTCGGTTCCATCTGGCCTCCTAGGCATAAAGCATGTACCCTTTTCAATGATATAATCATTAAAAGAAATGGAAGCACCTATGGATCTCCTTCAACCCAGATGATCAGTGCTGTTTTGCCAGGGGTTTGCTGGCTGTATTAAACAACAGGTTCAGAAACAACCAGAAATTGTGTGAACGAGAGGCCCGTCAACTGCACGTCAGGGTCGGATTATCACTTGATCAGAAAGTGAATCAAAAACTACAAAAAGTTTATAGATGTTGAAAAATTTGAGAGACTAATGTGGGTTAAAATTATCGTCTGGTACCAGGCACCGAACACTAGCACTCTATTAAAATTTGAAGCATCCCAGGCCGGAAAACCAAAGACGGCGTTCCTGTTTTGCACCATGAGCATTATTACGGTATTTTGAATCTAAAAGGCTTTCTGGGATTTTCCTATATCTGTGATTTCTGTTACACGGGATATTCTAGTCCGTCACGACATCGTTGTGAGCAGCACTGTGACGTTTGTTTATCTACAGACTGTCAAAGGGTTGACGGGAGGCTTTTCGATGTTCCGATTGCCATCGTTTCTGTTGATCAAGGTTTTGCTTCGAACTCCACAAAACGTGTCAATTTAATGAAAAGATGCGTCAGTCTGAAAGTATCTGTGACGCCCATAGAGTCTACACTCTCTGTAACCAGAGATACATTGTGAAAGCCGAGTCAAAACCTCACAAGTGTTGACCCAAACACTGTCGTGTTTGTTGAATGGTAATTAAAGAGTCGGATAAAATCATCAGTGTTTTATTCAAAGCTTACCGCAAAGACTGATCCATGAAAAGTACGTGTTCTACGATTTTGAGTGCCGTCAAGATGACGGAACCCACATCTCTAATTACATCCAATGCATGCATTGGAACAGTCAATCATGGAGCTGGTCCGGTGAGGACTCGTAGCAAAGTTCTTCCACAGATATTGACTCGAAATACCAAGATTACACGTTCATAGCTCACAATTCCAAGGGGTATGGCGGCTATTGCTTAATGAAATATCTCGTCGAGAGTGGGCAAGCGTCGTTTGTTACATCTCAGGGCTGTAAAATAATCTGACCGTACCCGATCCTAAATATTACAGTATTCAACACATGATGAGCCAGGAAAGAGAGGAGTTTTTGTCTTGGTATGACTCCATTAAAAGTGGTACCTTTAACTTTAGACAAGAAATGGCTTACTATTGTAGAAACGACGTGGATATTTTGAGAACAGCGTGCATGAAATTTAGAGAGGAAGTGCTCAGGATCGGTAATATTGATCCTTTTCAGTGTATGACCCTAGCTTCTCTCTGCCTGTACAGACAAAATTGAATGCCTGATAATACAATCGGAATAATTCCAAGTGATCATTACAAAAGCACTCACAAAGTTTAATCTAATGTTTGTATTCAATGGCTGATGTTTCTTTCCGAGAAGGAAAAATAAACATTCGGCATGTCCTGAATCACAGTGAAGTAAAGAAGCGGTCGTTTTATCTAGTTGGTTACACTGAAGTTCAGGGTGTCCCGATGGCCTTTGAGTTCGCTGGCTGCTTTTATCATGGGTGTCCAAAGTGCTACGATACGCAAGCTAAACATCCTCTCACGGGGACGCCTTATGCCGAATTGTTTCAAACGTTTGACGACAAACTGAAGAAATTGCGTGAAAAATTTAAGCTGACGGTGAAAGTGATTTGGGAACATGAATGGGAAAGCATGAAAAAAGAGGACTCAGAGCTTCAGGATTTCTTAAAGCGCTTTGAGTTTCCTGAACCTATTAATTCCCGTGATGCCCTGTATGGAGGGTGTACCAAAGCTATCAAATTATATTAAAAGGTTCCAGGCGACGAGCAAATGCATTTTACGATTTTACAAGTCTGTACCCTTACGTCAACAAAACAAAACCTATCCGAGCGGCCATCTGACCTTTGTTTTGAGGTGTTTGGCAATCTTAATAAATCCTTCGGGCTTGTTAAAATCACCATACTAGCCCCTCGCAATTTTTATTTTCCGGTCCTCCCCTTTAAGAATTTGCGGTAAATTGATGTTCGCTCTGTGCCATACGTGTGCAGAAACCCAAACATCCACAGGCCTTTGCCATCATAATGATCGGGAAAGGTCTTTAACAGGAACCTGGTGCAGCGTTGAAATACTCAAGGCCTTAGATAAAGGGTACAGAGTTTTAAAAATTCATGAGATATGTCACTACGACCAGAGCAAAGCAGATTTATTTTCCGATTACATCAAAATACATCTGAAAGGCAAACAGGAGGCCTCTGGTTGGCCATCGTGGGCCCAGGATAAAGCATCCCACCAGCACTATGTTGATGACTTGTAAAAGAAGGCGTATTATTGAAGTAGTGAAAACATAGCCTCCAACTCCACTAAGAGACAAATTTCCAAGTTATTTCTGAATTCTCTCTGACCATGACGTTTTTTAAGCACACCCAAGAATTCTTTAAACACACACTAGCATTCTTCGATTACCCGTTCTCAGACGTGTATCGGATCTCCTATTTTGGCTGTGTCAGCGAAATCGCCAAGTGCAGTGGAGGTATGTGGATGATAGATACGTTCTACCCTGCCCAGTCAATGTGGTGATCGCTGCTTTCACAATGGCCTATGCCCGCCTAGAATTGTACGAATTGTTGGATCGTTTAGGGCCGAGGATTCTGTATCATGATACAGATTCCGTTATCTTCACAGCCTCGCCTGAACAGTACACTACACGCTTGGTGACTACTTAGGCGAATCTCACCAGTGAACTAGATCCTGACAACTTCATAGAAGAATTTGTTTCTGGGGTCCAAAAGCGTACGCATACAAAGCGTTCAAAGGCAACGTCTGCATGAAGTTAAAGGGCATTACTCTCAATCACAAAATGGTTCAAGCGGTAAACCTATACTCGTTAATGGATATAGTGCATAGTTTTGTAGAACACAAATCTCACAAAAGAAATAACGGTTCATGGCACACAGATTCATAGGAACAAAAACTCCGATGTTGCAAAATCATCCACTCAGAAAAAGATTCTGAGTGGTGTACAACAAAAGGGTTTTATTACCGAATTTAACATCTCTACCTTATGAATACTAAAGAGGGTTTTGATGTTAGACTTCAGCATCCGTACTCAAAAATAGTCTCGGGAACCTCCTGTTCGGGCAAATTGCATTATGTGAAAAGCTTTTGGAACACGCGACCATGTGCTTCCTCGCTGTCCTGACAATATAGTCTGGTTTTATAGCTGTTGGCAGCCTCTGTATAATGAACTGTTAGCCCAATTTCCAAAACCAGATTTTGGAGGGATTACCTACCTTATGCGACAATGAACTACTGAATTCTGACCGAGTTAACTTGGTGATCGTCGACGATTTGATGGAACAAGCGAGCCATAGCGAAGAGATAGAGAGGGCCTGCACAAAATATACTCATCACAGGAATTTGTCCATCATTTAATTGGTCCAAAATTTATTTTTCAAGGCAAGAAAAGTAGAACGATAAATCTGAATGTCAATTACATCATCCTCTTTAAAAACCCTCGAAATAAGCTGCAAATCACCAATTTGGCGCGTCAAATGTACCCTGGTAGGGTTAAATTTTTTCTTGGAGGCCTTTGAGGATGCTACGCAGGCCCTTTATGGTTATCTGTTGGTGGATCTGAAAGCCCATACGCCTGACGAATTTCGTTTACATACCGGATTGTTTCCTCCCGACTGGCCTGCGGCATACGTCGCGTGAAAAGATAAAGACGAGCGAATTTTCCGAGTATTTGAGAAAGAGCCAGCATGTCGTGCAGAATAAAAAGAAATCTCTCTCTGCTCAAGACCCTACATAGGGTCTCCTGTCACCGAAGAAAAGCGCTGTTGAGTGAGGCTCGGATGATTTAATTTACGCTCTGGCGAAATAGCTCTCAATACTTTAAAAGGCCATGTACTCCTGACTTCCAGACAGTTCAAGTTGTTGAAGAAGCATCGTTGCTGTTAAAAACTCGATGATAAAAACTTACCATTAAAAAGAAAAAGCCCTTTTAAATCAGAAAGGAGGGTTTCTCTAGAGCCCTATTAAGCGCAGCCATTCCTTTCATTACTAGCTTAATAGGTTCGAGAGTATAAATATGGAATACACGTGTTAGAAGCCCCAACTTCCACCGACCTTTTAAGCGTTATGGAAAGTGACCTGGATAAACAAATGAAACTCATACTTGATTGCGGTGACTTGAACGCCAATGCAAAAGTAAAAATTATACGACCGTCTTACAAAGATACCTTACCTTTGTGAAAAAGTGGATAAAGAAACCAGGTCTCTGATGTTATTTATGCCTGCCGAGAGCAAGGAAGAGCCGCCGAGGGCGCTCAAAGAGGTCTCCTAGTACCCCAGAAGAACGGGTGTATGATGAGATTTTGAAAAGTGCACTGGATAAATCAAAGAAATATATCGAAATTATTTTACAGAAAATGTCACATAACCCTAATACAACCTACTGGAATGGCTTGGGAGAGTTTATGTTTCGTGGATAACCGTTACCCACGAATATGGTCGATCTAATGCGGAACTTGACCGCCCGTCACAACATACCATCTAATCGGAGAACTAGGGGTGGAAAGAATTTATTAAGGCCCTGGCCGATTTGAACATTCCGCCTCCGCTGTACCAAATGCTAACACGAGAGAACTTCTAGAGAGCTTCAAACCTTCTTCCCCAGATGGGGTCTCTGTCTCTGCTGCCGCTGCCTCAGCCTCTGCTGCTGCTTCCGATACACCTGTTGGCAAGAAAACCAGATCTCGCAAAAGAATAAATGAATTCCGTATTGAAATGTAATTATATTTTTGTTTAATAAATATTACATTTGATTACACAGTCTGCTTATTCTTTATTAAGATACTGTAATTACAGCTCATAGAACTTTGCATACAGGGGGGATCCTGAAAACCTCTAGAGGTGTTCTTAGACAAGGTGCTGACAAATTTTGAACCATATAATCATTCTTGGTGAGTTCATTAAAATACAGGTTCATGACATCTTTATAAGAACGTCCTTTCCCTCTGTGATGCAGGAAAAAATACAATGTTGTCCACAGACGGTGGAAAACCAACTTTGAAGCTGTCGGGTATGGTGAACAATTTCTTTACAGTTTCTGTTTAAAAGCTGTATATTTCTTCAGGAAAATAGATCTGGTGGGGCGCCGTAGGAATCAAAAAATTCTCCAGTTCCGTCTTCTCTGAGATGTACTGTATCGCCAACCAGTGCTCTCGGGTTGATTTTGACGGTGAGTATTGACGATGATCATGGTCGGAAGATCTGTAAGTATCTTGTCAGGCAGTTCGTCGCATGCCAACACACAGATTTTCTGTGTACGGATTACTGGACAGGAGTTCTTCAATCTGCAGGATGTTCATGCTTTTAGTTATCAAAAGTATGTTTCTTCTCTGGTTTATTTAAACAATGTTGTCAAAGGCGCGTACACTATTAGATTCATAGTATGGGGTAGGGGCTGTTGAAAGCGGATTTCAAATCTCATGTTCCCGGTTTTCATCAATGAGAAATGGTCTCCACATTCTTGATCGGGTGTCAAATCAAAGGCAAAAAGGGTGTATCCCGGGAGAATTCAGAACGGTTGATGGCAAGAGGCAGGTCTTTCAAAAGCTTTCTGGAGGCCAACACGAGGTTGTAATATTCTCGAGCTGTGTTGTCATCAGCAAAAAAATCGGGCTGAAATGGTTTGGCTGGAATCTGCTCTCCGTCCAAATACAAGGCCAGGAACTCCACATTGTTATGCTTGAAATTAAAGGGGTTTCTGGCGTAATCCCCTGAAAAGGCATCATTATCCACCATGCCTAGGACCACATACTTGGGTAGTTGTCCAAAGAACAGGTTGTCCTTATTGCTCACTTGTATTCCGGCTGGCATACTGAGAACTTTCATATTCACTCTTTCCACGGGGTACTTGGCATTGGCATTGGTGAGAGCGTGGGCGTGCCCTATTTTCACTGCCGCCGATACTTTAACTTTCTTGACAAAAGAGCGGCGGATAAAATGTTTACTTTGTAACGCTCAGTATCTCTGGACATCAGACAGAATTCATTTTGCTCCGTACCATTTTATTCTGACGTCCACCTCGTTTAGAATTAATTTTTTTCTTGAAAAAACAGGTCGGAATGAATAGGCCCGAGAAGTTCTACCGTTTACCCTGGGCCGTATATCGGTTTCTTATTTTGAATCCCTCATTCGGTCCATCCAAGACTGTGTTTTCATGTTCGTTGGCGTGTCTTTGTAAAAATACCTGACGCAAATTGGAACTTGAGAGTTCTATTGCTGTAATTTAACAGTTCCTCAAAAGGGCCCTGTATGGGTAAAGGCTGGAACTCTGTGATATTAGCGATCTCCCAGGGTTACATCCACTTGTGAAAATAAACCAGCTATCGGATAATTAACAAAGGCTACCTTGGCCACGGGGCGGATTAGTTCCGTCGGCATTGAGGATTTTGCATCTGGCGTGTAGAAGCATGTTATTCAAGTCCAAGTAGTCTTCCCGTTACCAGTAATCAGAAACTCCAGCAGGAGCGACTTCAGATAGAGCTGAAAGAGGAGGTACCTCGGCGTAGATGCTTTTTATACGCTAATCTGAGTATAGGGTACCGTAAACAAGATCAGTTCGGATTTCACACACTCTTGAGACATTCCATGAATGAAAGAAATCTTGAGGTAAAAATGTTTTTCGATTTCTTTTTCTGAGGACGCTGGACTTATCCTTGTGTCGGAGAGAAGAAAATGATGTAAAAGCTGAACGGCGCATCTCTTTGATGATCGGGGTCGCTCGTGATCCAGGCGGTCTCTTATGTTTAGTTTTCCTCATCACCATCAGACCCGACCCCGCTTGATTTTCTTCGCTTCCTCGAGTCATCGCTCCTGACATGGCCCCTGCCACCACGTCTTTGACAATATTCTTAGCGGCTGATTTAATGTGTGGTTTGACAATTTCAAATCCTCTTTTCAAGAGAGGCAAAGCTCTTCTAAACAGAACCCGAAATATTCCGCCGATCCCAGAAACATTTATCACTGGGGCCCCAGAGAACCCGGGGAGGCCGTTGCCAGCTTGAGCTTCTTAATAATGCACATATGCGCTACGGTCCTGGTAAGATCTCATCTCTTTATTAGTCGTGTATACATCTACAGGGTCTGAAATGTAACTTGACTATGACCTTGCCAAAATGAAATGGAACTGGTCTGTTCTGATCCGTCTTTATTTCAACGGTCAAAGTATCAAACTGAGTCTTGCTGACCAGAGCGTAGCGGCTTGTCGTAGGTGATTGTGGTAATCTTATTCATCTCATCCTCAATATGTACGCATCTCAAGAGAGGGACGTAGCTGTCTCCGACTCTTTGGTGAGACACAATGTCGCTGTAGACGTAAACGGTATAAAACCCGCTCTGATATCCATGGGGTAAGGAGCTTCATTCACCAGGCCTAGGGTCATGTCCGAATGAGCTCCTAGAATCCTCCCCAACTGTCCCTTGACATGCAGAGTTTCATCCTTCACAGTGCTTATGGCGTATAATCTTCGCTCCAGAGCCTGTAGCGAATCTCATGGTGTTTTCCGGTATCGCAGTGACTGCTGAACCGGCCTCAACGGCTTTTGGTTCTTTCGCCACCAGTTCATTCATCTTGGATATCATTTTCTCGAGGCTAGAGTAATAACCCACTGGAATAGTATAAAATTTAACTATTCGGGGACACCACAATAAAGTAATTATCCGCTTTGTCTGGGGTATTCGGTGTGCGGATACTGAATTTCGGCCAATGCAACTTCCCAGGGATCCTGTAGTTCGATTGGAGAGGCTAATTTGAAAGTAAATTCGGCGATGGTATTATTAGGGAAAACATCCTAGGAAGAGTTGCAAGGAAGAACAAGATAAAAGCTTTTAATCTCCATTGTGAACACACAGTGAATGAAATACTATTTCTGATTCTCAGTATTTAACGTCTTTGCATAGCTTTCAGGGATCCAACTGTTAAACATAAGAGCCATTTCACCAAAATATGTTTTTTTCTATGGATATTTTTTTTCGCCAAAATCTTTTCAATCCTGAAGACGTCCGTACCTCGAATCTTTTGCAACTCTGTGTCATAAAAGGAACCTATAATGTCTTGCGATCATAATCTTTGAGCTTGTAGACAGGGGATCCCTGGGACTAGTTCAGAAACAGTAAATACCTCGTCTGAAAATGCTTGCTCGTAGCCCTTAATAATAATAATAATAATAATAATAATAATAATACATTTTATTTATATAGCCTTTCCCATGCTCAAGGCACTTACAGAATATAAGAAAGAACGGCAGGGTATACAGTATATAGCATAGTACAAAGCAGATAAATAAATAAAGAAGATTAAGACAGTAAATTCAGAGAAAGCCTAACAGACAACAGAACTGATCGTCTAGCACACCCACATACAGGTGACATGAGCATCTTGACAGAAAGGTAAACTGAGAGAAGGGAAATGAAGTCAAGTAGAGCTAAAAGCCTTCCTGAACAGATGAGTTTTAAGTTGTTTTTAAAAGAATTCATGGAGTCAGCTGACCTGATTAATTTCGGAGGTCATTCCAGAGTCTGGCTATATAGCTGAAGGCCCTGTCACCCATGGAGTGTAGATTAGTGTGGGGCACAACAAGATTGCCAGAATCAGAGGACCTTAGTGGCGGGCAGGCACATAGTGATGGAGAAAGTCACTGATGTAGTTTGGTGCAAGGTTATTTAAAGGCCTTGTAGGTTATTAGTAAGATTTTATATTCGATTCTGTAAGACACAGGAGCCAGTGAAGACGGAGTAGGTGGGTGTGATGTGCTCGCTGCTGCTGGTTCAGTAAGGACACTTGCAGCTGAGTTTTGAATAAGCTGGAGCTGTAATATACCATTAGAAGGGGCACCTGCCAACAGCGAGTTACAATAATCGATGCGGGATGTGATAAAAGCATGGACAAGTTTCTCAGCATTAGAAAAGGAGAGGAAAGAGCGAACACGGGATATGTTATGGAGGTGAAAGTAAGAAAGTTTCTTAATGTGATTTATGTGGGCGGAGTAAGAAAGGGAGGAATCAAAAATGACACCAAGATTTTTGCAGTAGAGGCAGGTCTGATAAGATCACCACCAAGAAAGACTGGGAAGGAGCTGATTTTATTAAGTTGCATTTTAGTCCCAATTTGCAGGAGTTCAGTTTTGTTGCAGTTTAATTTTAAAGAGTTCTGCTCCATCCAGGTTTTAATTTCACTAAGGCAGGTTGTGAGCTGAGAAAGCTCTGATGAAGTTCCACTTTTAACATTGAAGTAGAGTTGAGTATCATCTGCATAAAATGATAGCCCAGTCCATAGCTACGAATAATATGGCCAAGGGGAAGCATATAAATACAGAAGAGAAGAGGGCCGAGGACAGAGCCCTGAGGAACTTCTTGTGTGACTGGCTGAGCTGGATCTGCTGTTTCCAAGACTAACAAACTCTTGCCTATCAGTCAGATAGGACTTGAACCACGGAGGGCAGTGCCAGAGATACCTAGCATGTTCTCCATTCTAGACAGTAGAATGTCATGTCTGACAGTGTCAAATGCTGCACTAAGGTCTAAAAGAATTAATATGCTAGTTTGTCCAGAGTCTGCTGCCATAAGCAAATCATTGGTTACCCATAGAAGAGCAGTTTCACAGCTGTGCTGCACCCTGAAACCAGACTGAAAGGGTTCCATCAAATTAAGTAATTGGTGAGCTGGGAAGCTACAACATGCTGAAGAGCTTTTGACAGGAAAGGTAAGTGGGAAATAGGCCGAAAATTGTTAAGATTGTCAGCATCAAGACCAGACTTTTTTAACATTGGGGTTACAGAAGCAATTTTAAAAGTGAGCGGCACAGAGCCAGTGTCAAGGGATGTTTATTATTGTTGTAACAGTCGGGATTATGACATGAAGGCAGGATTCCGGGATTTTGACACTCTCACCGTATCTCCAACTTTGAATTTATATTTTAGACTTCTTTTGGGTTTAGTTAGGCCTATAAGTTTTAAAGACTTTCCAAGAATTGGAACTATTCACTTGCAGGGGCCATTTTATGCCCCGGTGATAACTCAGATTATAAGATTTCACCAACTCCTGTAACCCCAGCAGATAGGACCAGGTATTCCAGGAGCTGAAATAACGTTACATTTTGGTCTTCAGAGTTCGGTTGAATCTCTCCACCACTGAAGCCTTTAATTCACTAGTGGTGATAAAATGTTAGATTCCGTGTTTATTGAGCAGGCTTTGAAATTCTCGATTGAGAAAATTTTTGCCGCTATCGGTCTGAAGTTTGACAGGAACTTTACCTTCCTCCAAAATATCTCGAAAAGCCCTGGTTACTTCTATACCTGTTTTGTTTTCAGAACCCTGACCCAAGCATATTTAGAAAGAATATCTATACAAGTCAGTAGATACTTGTAGCCTTGGTTATACTCAGCCAGGTTTGTCATATCTGCCAGATCGATCTGCCATTGCCCGTCTATATTGGAAACATACAAATCATTCCTTTTAAAATGGATTTGGCTGGCTTATGTATCGTGTAAGTGTACTGCCGGATAACCACTCGGACACCTCTTGGTCCCTAATATGGTGACCGCTTGCAAGAGAGCTCTTTTCAAGGATTCTTTACCCCCAAGGACCCGCGTTCTCAGAGTTATAATATGTTTTTTCCAAGACCTGCTCCATCGCCAATGATAAAACAGACACTGACACCACTTAACAACTTAGAAAACATTTATTTAGGAGTCTGAATTGTTCAGACTGTTGCTGTTTCAGGTTCAGAATTACCCACAAGTTCTATCAGATCATCAAATTCCAGGTCATATTCAGTCCACGGGTTCATGTGACCCTCATGATTAAGATTACGCTTACAAAACTCATTTGCCACACGGTGGGTTACAGAGTAGGAGTATTCATGAATTTCATAAAATGACTGCATTACAGTATGATAAATAGTGCTGGTATTTTCAAATTCATCCACAGTCTTTTCAACCACTGCGTCTATTTTTGCGATCGGCAGTAGAATATTATAATACCCCAGAACTTTCACCGCCAGTCGTTTCAGCCATGACTTGTGGAAAATCTTGAAAATCTACTGAAAGCGACCTTGATGGTAGATGGTTACAGATTCAAAAAGGGAAGGAATGCCGGGATGATTTATATCACAGCCTTGACATTCTTTTTTCTGGTTGTAGTATACAATAATGTCCAGCAGAGACGTCATCAGTCCTTTAACAATTTGCAGAACCTTTTTCCTGGTTTCATACAGCACACCATCGGGGCAGTCCATATCTGTCTGAGAAAGTCCAATCGACATCGGCTCCTGTGGAACTTGTTTGTTCACCCACGGCTGTCCAGGAGCTAGGTGAGAGGTTTCCGTCTGATCACCATTAGGGAGACGAGGGAAGACCTCACCGACCCTGGAGACTGGAATCCACTGTCTGTCTCAACGTTTCTTGACCAGAGACTGTAATCAGGTAGTATACTAAAATACCGGGTCAGATTCCTGGTGGTCCTGAATGCAATCGACCAACTGGCCCGAGTTATAGAGGTGGTAAGATTCAGGCTTTGGAGCCTCAGGCAGGAACCCTGAGGTTGTTACTCTGACCTCGTTATTTCAGAGTCTGTAGCTGCCAATATGCAGAGAGCTTTAAAAGCTTCAACGATTTCTGAAATGGCCTGGTCCTACATCTGGATCCGTGACTAACAGGTTGAGTATTTATGGTAAAATGGAGGGCGTAGCGTAGAATAAAGGTGGGTTTATCATTTCGTCATCGCTCAAATCTAGCTATGTTTCAGATCACTTAGTCTGTTACTCAGCCGCTTCAGCTGGCAGAATTCAGGCCTTGAATACTAAAGGCGGCGGGCAGTTTTCCTTATCGTTGTCGCCTGATTCTCTCCGTGTTTCACACAACTTAGTCTGACCCTCATCCGCCGCTTCAGCTTCAAGAAACTCTGGCAACAAACGTCTTTTAACCCCATTTAAACGATCCTTCAAATAGACCCTGCGGATCCTAAGCTTCACTGGGGCATTGGAAATAAGATTCCATTTTCTTCACAGAGTCTTTAGAACGAAAAAAATGCTCCTGTGTTTTATACACCACTTTCAGAAGGGAAAACATGTCTGGGAAATTGGGGCCACCCCACAAAACAGGTGCTGCCTGACCGAGGGCAGAGGCAGGCCCTTCACGCTCTTCATGCCCTGTGCATGTTGCTTGGGCCAATGTAACATGTCTGAACATGTCCTCGGGAGAGGGGGGCTAGGAAGTGGGAGGCCAGCCATTAGGTGCTGCCTGACTGGGGGCCAAGGCAGAGGCATCATCCATCAAAATGCTTGATACTTACCTCGAGCAAGCAGGTGGGTGGGGGTGGGAGAGGGGTTAAGGAGGGCAGACATCCATCAAACGGCTCTTGACACTTACCTCAGCCAATCAGGTGTGTGGGCGGAGTCTAGGCAAGAACAGGTTGTCATTCACCAATCCACCGCCAGGTTGCGGGCCAGCATTCACGGCCACCAATCAGCTGGAGAGGCGGGGCCAGCATTCTCACCCAGCAATCAGAGGAAAGGGGCGGGGCTTAAGGTAATTAATCATTTTGATTGACAGTTTGACATATACTACATATACTAACTTTTAGCAGCTCTCTCCATTTTTTGTCAGCTTGTCAATGAAGACAACCTCCTATGAAGTATTAAGAAGAATATCTGATGCTGCTTCATCTCCTTGGTTTTGTCTTTCACAATATCAATGATGTCATGCAAGACCAGTAAGTGGCAGCGGCACACATCTTACAACACATCCTAAGATCTCACTCATTGGCTTGATGATTTCTTCTGCAACGCCAGTAATGTTTGCTAACTTACTGTATATCCAACTTTGCCTCTACTCCTTAGTGAGTTGTTTAAAGCTGCTGCAGTTATTCAGGGAGTGTTTATCATGATCATGGTAGGGACAGTATGCCTTAAATGACTACTTATCTGTTTAAATCTGAGTTGGACTTCCTGGTAATACCTTCTCAGTGTTCAGAAGAATGGTGGTGGGTTTGCTACCTGTCTTTGAATCTGTACAGGCTTCTCTGACCTTGCTTGTAATTTCTCTTAGGAGGCCTTTTTGAAATAAAGGCTATCTGTGTCATCATTAACTTGGATTTCATATTCTAACCTTTGGAGAAATCAACTAGTGTTGGGATTTCCACTTTTCTGGATGAATGAAGAGGCAGAAATTGTAACGTAGGTCATGTGGAGGTTTGGCCAGTAACCTGGAAACATGAGAACCACACTGTAGCTCCACATCACCATTCCTTCTTAGTTGTTCTAACATGCTTAATAGAGAGCAAACTTAAGTGCAAACAAGCTTTAATATTTCCACTAGCTATGAGCTGATAATTCATTAACCCAAATATTCTTTGCAGGGCTAGCTGGTGAAGCTGTCCATATTGTTTATTGAGAGCAGCCATCGTGTTTGTGAAAGGATCCTGTGGATTAATGTATGATTCAGCAATCAGCATCGCTTCTTTTAACTTCAGATTGTGCATAAGTATCTGAAAATTTAATTTTCTGGGGCTTCAACTGGAAGAATGTTATCTAAAGCAATTCGCTAGAATTATGATGAACTAGGTCAGGAATGGTTGGAGTAGGATATCTGTATGTCCACTTCTAGCTTGGGAAGACTCCTGATCTATTTTTAACCACTAGCACTCAGAGGAGAAATCCAACTGTAGTGAGTCATAATACTTCTTGGAGAATTCAGGTATGGGGGTACTCCAATGTAGGGTTTAAAGTCTTGGCTTCAGGCAATTCATACATGGACTACTGGCTGTATCCTTCACCTTTTCGTACTGCTCTCGGCTAATAGTATACAGGCAGGTAGCATAGTGATGCTGAGGCTGTGAAAACAAAAGCCTACCCACGTGCTGCTCCTCAGCTTCTGCCTTTTAGTTCTTTTGTAGCTTTTTTCTTCCATGGGAACCAGTCTCAGTTCTGGCTCTGTAGTATAGCATGGGGACAGTGTTGGTTGATAGGCAGAGTCCACCTGGTGCTGCTGTTCTAGCTGACACTGCAAGGGCTGAAGTTGTCAAAGTTGCTCTATTCCTTCTGTATGTTGGCATTCTGCCTTCAGTGTTGTTGTTCATAAGATATCAAGCAGGGATTGTTGCTCTCTATGCAGACTTTCTTTGTTTTCAGTCAGTCTGTCCATCCTTGAGGTTCACAGATCCTGAGCTGTTCACTGCATGGGGTGGTAACTATGCTGACTTAAAGTTGGTAAGTGGTATTCCTCTAATATAGTATTTCTCTCTTCATTTTCAGCCAGCTTGTCTTGACACTGAAAATGTGGGTGATGAAAAGGGTTTAGCTTGGTAGAAACCTGTCATGTCATAGTCTTTCAAATGCACTGGAATGGTTATTTGTCTTCTCAGGTGTACACTAGGAACATCTTGCCATTGTTGTGACATTCTGCAGTAAGTCTGTAAGTAAGTCTGCAGTAAGTTCCAGTTAAGTTCTGGCTCGAAGGACCATATAATGAAGACACTGCTTAGTGACCTCCACAGTTATACACCGCTGAATTAGGAAGTTGGACACACTGCAGATGTCCGGTCGGAGACAAGAGACACAAGTCTTCCAGGATAACCAGTTTATTTGTTTTCCACCTTGTGCACACTATATGAAACTAGCAAAAGAATCCCTTTCACCTTTATGTGCATATCACAGTAAGTAATTGTGTGGTTTTCTTTTGTATTTACTCACACTGCAAAGGATACAAACCCTAAACATATTAATGTCCAGCTCACTATATTATGAAATGGCATTGTGGCTTGTCACAGAGTAAGCAGGAAAAAGATGAAATGACTTCCGGAAGAGGCAAAGTAATGCTACACGCTCTTTTTATTAAATCGGAATGCCAGCCTTCTTAACAGTAATGATGTTGTTTTAATATCCAATTCATTCACTACTGTCATGAATTGTTCAACACAAGCGTTAGCAAAATGCCTCTGCTCCATTTTCAGTACAGTTAAAGCAAACAAATGCATGCACCAATCTTCATCGATGAAATGATCTGTTGTGCCCAAGGAATTATAATTGCTCACCAAAGTCCAGTGATACCCAGTCAAAACAATGTATCTTGCTTGTGTTAATTGTTTCATTCTGTATATCTTTTCATCCCTGTACTGCTCATGAATCCTGTGCTTGATCATAGTTCTTGATGATAGCTGGTAAGATGGGAATGAGTGGCTATCCTTTTATATTAATGAGACCCTGGACTTCAATGAAATTGATAGGATGGCAGTTCATTGCAATCCACTTTGCGATTGCAATACTTAGCCTAGCTGATGTTGGTTCACTCATGGTTCAGCTGAATTGATCCATGGAAGTTTGTTGTGTATCATTGGTTGTGTCGCAGGCAAACATGCTTTGCTTTCAAATGATACTTTAAAGTTGAAGAGTTGCAGCGTGTGGATACGACTTTGTTCTTACACAGACAACCGTCTGAAACATTTGTTTGAAGCAGAAGTTTCTGCCAAGAAGTGTCACAGGTGTCTCTGCCATTGTTACATTAACAACTAAATCCAACATGAATTGAGAAGGCTAATACTGACCAGAGCAGGGGTGGGCTGAAAAACGGCTCTGTGGCAGCCAATCAAATCACAGCATTTCATTTTGTATGCCTCTCCATTATTATTAGTGAGTTGTACCATGTTTGTCATTGACTAATGCAGGAAAAAGAGGAATGGGTAAAAGATGTCCATCATTTTTAATGCAGCCAGTTGAAGATGGATAATTTCTACCTTTCACTTTTGTGTGCCTGTCCATCATCCAGGGAACTGCATTCTTGCACACATTTGGAAGGTTCTGGAATCTAACTAATTTGTGTTATGTTACTTTAACATGTCAAGGCTTTTAAATTCATTTCATGAATAATGCTGACAGCTGCAATACATATAGTAGCTATTAGACCTACAATATGAGAGAACAAGCAGATGAGCATATGATACTTCTTTCTTGAGCCTTGGTCAGTCAGTTAATGGCAGCTTTGAAAGTTGCCCAGCACTTGTGGGATATATAGAATTTTAATCAAATATTTTTAATCAACACATGATAATTTTTACAATTTAATATAAACATATACCTAAATGAAGTTGGAACAATGGATTATTAAAAGCACAAGGAAAATGACTGAAGGTAACTAAAGGGTTAACTAACCGTGGTTTAAAGCTTGAACATATGAGGATTGCCTCATCTTAAAAGGAACCATCAAGGTGAATTAATATGATTAAAATGAAGTAAATGAGTTATAAACAACCCCTTAAAAAGCAAGAACAAACTAGTGAGAAAGCCAAAGCATTCTTATTATGAAGCAGTGATAAGATCACAGATATGCATTTCAGAGGTTGCATTGTAATTTACTGGTTGAACAAAATAATCATCTTAGTATATTTCACTATATTATATTTCACTATAGTATATTATACTCTAACTAGAATCTATCATGCTGTCACACTCAATTTCTGAAGAATTATTACACAGTTAATAGTTTTCTTCACACATTTTACCTGCCTGTATACAGTTTGCTCTGTCACTGCAAACTCTATGTCAACACCTGCCCCCATCACTAGTCACTGTTAACTTGATAAAAGTGTGCTTGCACCTCACGATGGCTGTTATTTTGGGGATAACAGGATTATTTTTATCAATTATGTAGCCATAATAGACCAGGCTATCTCATATGTAAGTTCAGTTCTGATGAAAAATGAAAATCTTTTATCTTTTATAAATTATTATTTTATTTTAGTTAATCTCTTCAGCTACTTTAATAGTTTTGTTTAATTTCAGTTTTCATTTTGGTTTTGTTAATTATTTTATTTCAGTTTTACATAGTGTAAATATTTTTATTAATGGTTTTCATTAAAAACACGTTTCACGTTGGTTTGACTTTGTGTCGAATGAGTGGTTGCTCATGGAGTCCCAAATGAGGAGCATTACCTGCATTGTGAGGGAGCATCAGTTATGGCACTACGGCCATGTGGCGCTTCCCGAGGGTGATCCGCTCGTAAGATCCTCATTGTTGGGGACCCAAGTGGCTGGACCAGACCAAGGGATCGCCCACATAACACCTGGCTGCAGCAGATAGAAGGTCATTTCGGAGGGTGGGACTGGACCGTGTGTCTGTCTGGGGGTTGCAAAGTGAGATCCTGAGTTGTTTCATTGTGTAGTCGGTTCGGCAATGCACTGTACCAGTGCATGCTCCCCAACTTGACTTGTTTTCATTAAAGATAATAACCTTAGGGTGAACATTGTAAATTACAATGCTAGAAATTAATAATTCCCAACCAATTATTACAGAATAATATTGTCTACTATAAAAGCTTTTGAAATTTGGCATCGAAAGATCCTAGGCACATGTAGCAAGGCATCCAGGCCTTAATAGATTATAAAACCTCACAACACGTCAACAGCACTGATACATTCCTCCCTGATATGCTCACTAAATTCTATGCACATTTCAAGGCCGAAAACAACACAAAGGCTATCCAGAGTCAATCCACAGAAAGCTGCAGGACCAGACAACATTCCTGGGTGTGTGCTTAGAGACTGTGGTGGCCAACTGACTGATGTCCTCACAGGCATCTTTAACTGCTCTTTCAGCCAGGCTATGGTCCCTGCGAGCTTCAAAAGACCACTTTTATTTCAGTGATGAAGAAGTCAATGGTGACATGTCTTAATCACTACCACCGTGTAGCACTGACTCCTATCGTGATGAAGTGCTTAGAGCAGTTGGTCAAAAGAAACATCAGCTCCATCCTCCCCACTTTTCTGGATCCACTCCAGTCTGATTACTGTGTAATTGGATTCTAGACTTTTGTTAGAGAGGAAACAGTCAGTGCAATTGGCAACAGAACATCAAACACCATCAGGCTGAGCAAAGACATCAAGGCTGCGTGCTGAGCCCACTATTGTTCACACTGCTCACCCACGACTGCACCACCAAGTCTGAGTCCACTGTCATTGTCAAGTTTGCAGATGATACAACCATAGTGGGAACACAACCACAAAAACAACCGCTGGAACACCAGCATGAACCCCAGCTCTAACAGGTAATACCTGAATTGGATGATGGACCATTTAATAGCCATCCTCCCACTCAACAGCTGCATATTTTGTCTCCCGTTCTAGCAGTTACAGGCAGAGGTACATGATGGGGTATTTGGTTCTGTCAATGACCTGGCTCAGCATGGCTCCCAGGCCTGTGTCCAAGATGTCAGTCTGGAGAAGGAAAGACAAGAAAAAGTTAGCAGAAATCAGTATAGGAGCTGACATCAGGGCCATTTTAAGTCACAGAATGCTGTCTCTGCCTTTGGGTTCCATACCACTGCATTAGGGTCTGCTTTCCTGAGAAGTTAGTTAATGGCTCAGCCCTTTCCAAGAACTGGGAACAAACTTCTGATAGTACCCCATCAATCATATAAAAGCCTGTACTTGCCTTTTGGTTTGTGGCCAGGACCGGTCCAGAATGGCAGCAATTTTGGCACATTGCAGCTTGATCTGTCCTCCTCTGACCACGTAGCCAAGGAACTTGGCCTCAGACAACCGGAAATAACACTTTTTGGGGTGATCTGCAGGCCAGAAATCCTGGGTGCTGATGCACTTTCCTTGGTCCATGACCACTGACTAGGTCTGCATGCCCTTCAGGGGTCAAGCTGAGGCTGGAGGCCTTATCATGCATGTACACCTGGGAATCACCTTCAAGGCACAGTAGAGGTAAATAATACCAGTGCTAACTGTTCTATTTCTTCCACCTGCCTTAATAAGAGGAACCCAAGCAATGGTCCCCATCCCTGCTGGTCCAGACCAGATAGAAAGAGGTGTGTTCAGAGAGCAAGGTCTCACTCAGGAACTGGATTGCAAAGTGAAAGAAGTTCCAGAGCTGCCTGAAACCTAAACCTAAATTCAAAAGTATTTTGATGCTGAATTGGCAGAATTTTTGATTGCAGCATTTAAATCCAAATATTTGTTGTTTTCATTAAATGGGGTTGCCAGGCTGGCTCCCCAATGTTTATTGCTTGCTCTTGTACTGCATTGTACAAGAACTAGTACAAAGTTACAAAAACAGTTTATAAAAAAGTCAAATATGAAGTATTTTGGTTATCTTCTTTGTTTTCTCTCAACAATGTTTTCAAAAATTAATCTACTCTATGTTATGCCATAAAATAATTATTATTTTCCTGTATAAATTGCCTTACAGCTTGTATTTGAATTTGTAATATTTGCCCTTTTATGATTGTTGCTTGTCTTCCTAGTAACAGTTGAGTAAATGTAAAGGTATTTTTTCATTGGCTTAGAAGCTATATGAGGTCTTTATAAGACAACCACTGATGAAAAAGCTTTACTTTACTACATTCATAAAAAGAAAACAAGTGTATACTATCCTCCAATAAATACAGAGGCGTTACCTTTTATTTTGTAAAGGTAAAACTTTTAAGTCTGAAGAATGTTGATGTACATATGTGTATTTGTACTGTTGGGATCTGTGTGTTTGCAGAGCCAGGAAGTTAAAGGTAAGTAAAATAATCTGTTACAAGTTACACAAGAAGTAGCAGTAGTATTACAATAAACCATATACAGAAATATATAGTTTATTGTAATATTTTAGATAATATTATTATAATTACAGTTACAATGTAGTGAATACTTTTGAAGTAAATCCTTTAAAGATATAAATGAAGTTTAAATTAAAATTTAAAATATGGTTTAATTTTATAAATTGTTTATATTATCTTAAAATAAGAAATATAGAGAAGATCTTGAGTTAATCACACAGGAGATTTGATTCTAGCTCAATAAAAAATAATACATACACAAATATACTTACATACACACAGTAGGTATATATATTAATGGTACACTTATGAACTCATGAGATAATTGTAAAATGTCATCTTAAAAATCGAGTAGAAACTAGTCAGACATGTGAATCAATAAAGAACAATGCAGGACAGAGAGACATGGCAATGATTCTTATTCCTTAAGTAACATTGGTAAGGTGACAGTAAAGGAAAAGTCAAAAAGGAAATCCCAAGAAATCGGTATGCTTCCAAACAATAAAATAAAATAAATGCACATCTTAATACTTAAGCAATAGATATGCTGTTGTGAAAATAGTATAAATTGTTAAGCTTTAGTATTGTATATTTTTAAATAATTCTTTATAAAAATAACATTCTAATGAGTTGCAGAATGTTAAATGGTGTTTTGTCAAAGAAGATATTAAATGTTTTATTTCATCCATAATTGTAATAGAATATTGTTGCAAATATTTGTAATTCCCAATTCTTTTGTAAAAATGTAAGCTTGCATGAGGTGGGGAAATAAACTATTCACTTTTAATATTACTTATGCAGTGCAATTATTCTTTTGCATATATAGCCATCCCTTACTTTTAGCGGGTGTTAGGGTCTAAAACAACCCCATGCACACTCAATATCTGCTCCCTAAAGTCAAATATAGGTATACAGGTACTTAGAAAATGTAAAAATAAAATAATAAAAGTATGCTTCAAATATATTAAAACTCACACTTACAGTAATAATAAGTCATAGGCATTGCTCAAATTTCATTTGTTGTATAGGAGGGATTTCCCTCAATGTAATAACAAACATGCACAAACTAAATTTATTCAGTTCCATTTTTTGACCGGTAACTGAAAATATATACTGCTTAATATCTTTAAAAAATAATTAAAAATCAGCATTATTATATAAGTGCTAAATTTATAGTACCATTGTTGTCCTGTGTACAGGGTACAGTGAAATTTTTATTTGCATTTGCTAATATACAATATATCACCATTCCTGGCACCATAGTGAGTAGGACTATCTTACCTTATCTGAAAATATCAGAACCCAGTTTTCAACAGTATCTACCTTTAGGAAACATATTAAGTTAATGTGATTATCTGAAAGGTACTGTACAACAGATATTTAAAAGTAGATAGGCACTATATGATGCATAGTTAAAATGACACTACTGCACTGTATATAACATATAGTAAAAGGCAGATATTAAAATGGCAGATATTAATTAATAAATATCATGAAAATTCAGGAATTTTCATTTAGACAAAGTATTTCAAGTTTTCATAAACACACTGCTCAAATATATTTTTAACAAAATATCTATTTCAGAATTGCGACATTTGCTGTTGTAAGATTTGTGTTTGCATTAATATATGGAGGAGATAGCCAGTTAATAACACTTAATCAAAAGTAATATTTATAGCACTAATCCGATTCAAATTTCAAAAGTCACAAACTGCCGATAAGTTAATTTTCCACATTTCCTCCTTGTTTTGTACATTTGTCTCAACTTTAAAGGTGCCTTTGTGAAATCAACCCTGGCAGTTTAAGATTAATCCATTATTTTAGAACTCCTTTAAAACAGCCTTTGTTCTCTTGTTTAAAGGCTTCTCACATAAGTGATCAGATGTTATGCCTATGTACGGAAACAGTATTGAACTGGATTAACTTCAGATGAAGTTAGACTTCATCCCTTTGACTTCCCTATAATATCATTCAAATACTGAATGTGTATTTGTGCTATGTGTTTACACAAAATTAATCACATTTTAGTTGTAATGCTAATGAACATTACTTTGTCTTCAAATCCCAGTGAACAACAAATGTAATGTTTGTTGGTTAGTTTCATCAATAAAGTATGCTGTTTAAGCAGTCCCATGTGTCTTTCAGAATATGTAAGGCCAATGTAGACGTTTTGATATACACAAACTAAATACATTTTATTTTGGAATGAAAACATTCAGAACCTCACCCCATCCCCATTGACGAGCTGTCACTGTAACAGCCTTTTTGGAACCAATAATTAATTCAGCAACCTGATCTTAACCCAATTGAGCATGCATTTCACTTGTTGAAGACTAAACTTCAGACAGAAAGGCCCACAAACAAACAGCAACTGAAAGCCGCTGCAGTAAAGGCCTGGCAGAGCATTAAAAGGAGGAAACCCAGCATCTGGTGATGTCCATGAGTTCAAGACTTCAGGCTGTCATTGCCAGCAAAGGGTTTTCAACCAAGTATTAGAAATGAACATTTTATTTCCAGTAATTTAATTTGTCCAATTACTTTTGAGCCCTGAAATGAAGGGATTGTGTTAAAAAATGCTTTAGTTGCCTCATATTTTTATGCAATCTTTTGTTCAACCCAATGAATTAAAGCTGAAAGTCTGCACTTCAACTGCATCTGAGTTGTCTCATTTAAAATTCATTGTGGTAATGTACAGAACCAAAATTAGAAAAAGTTGTCTCTGTCCAAATATTTATGGACCTAACTGTATATTCGTAAGTGTAGATGTGTGCCACTGCAAGAGTGACACCTTTTCCAAGGTTAGCCAGTTCTTTGCCCTGTACAGCCAAATATGCACTAACTCCCAGCACCCCTGACCCAGATAAGCAAGTTACACAATGAACAAATAACTGGATGGAAACTGTAGCCATGTTAATTATAATAAAGAGGATGAGAGTGATATATCAATTCCTTTGGTGCTCTATTAAAAATTATTAATCTCACCATCTTTTCAGCTCCCTCATTCAAATATATTACACCACAATTTAAAAAGATTCCAACTTGCAGCTGACTGGTCACATCATCATGTTCTCAAACCATGAATGAATCATGTATTTTTAATTGTAAATTATTCCCATAATTGGATAAAATGGCAATAACAACAGATTTGTTTGCATAAAAGAGTACTGAGATTATTTTGCTTTAAATTAAAACTTAACAAGATTTTTTAAACAAAAGGTACAATTCATTGGGTCTTCCACTGCAATTTAAGTCCCCATTGGCATACTTAATAAAAGTATTACACATTAAAATGTTAAAGGAAGTTATGAAAAGAAAATTTAATTTATCACATTTATTAAAAATCACATTTATCTGTAATTTAGACTGCTGCACAGTGATTAGCACTGCTATTTAGGCATCAGAGGCTTGAGTCACATTCTCAATATGGCTGCGGTGGTTTTATCAGGGCATTACAGTTTCCTTCATTTCCCAACATTGGATTAATAGGTAATTCCAAGTTGGCAGTCTTTCCACTCAGGGTTGTTTGTTGCTTTGCTCCCAGTGGCAGTGTTCAAGATTGAATGGGTTTGGAAAAGGGGTTGAGTGTATGCTTTGTTTTTAAGTTGATTGTTTTAGTTGTTAGATCTTCAGTTCAAATGTTGAGGGTTCTTTCCATTTTACTGATGCCTTCACAGATTTTAGTGCAGCATCAATAAAACTTTGGCAAATTTCTTTTTATTCTACTAAATGTAGAGGACCCTCCTTATTTGCTCTATAACTACAGACCAAAGATTTAAAAGAATGCCCTACTTTTATCACATACAGAAGTGACATCACCTTCCTAGTCATTTTAGCAACAGGCTGACTTGCACCTTAATGTGTTTAAGACCAATACTTAATAAAACTTACACCACAGGCGAAAAAGAGACATGGAACCTGTTCAGTCCTTTGCCTTACCCCAGTTTAGGACTGTCAAATTGAATGATTGGACTGGACACTGATCCATATTGGAACACAACGCTGTTTTCATTTTCCTGTCCTAACATACTAACATACTAACATTACATTTCAAAATATAACATCCCTCTTTTACTTAAACAAAAACTTAAGCAACAACCTAAGACAAAAACATGTCATGTCTTGTTTCCCTCCTACTTAGTATTTTTTCTCCTTTTTAACATTTATTAATGTTTAATTTGATTAATGACAAAATCTTGTTTTTCTGGCAACTTAACTTGTCTCTGAGGTCCTGTCTTCTGCATTACTGATGCTTGTAGTGGGGTTTCAAGCCATTGTTTTGAGCTGGTGTTACTTGCCCATTTTGTGTTTTAGGTTGAGTTGATGCTTTCACATCAATGTCTGTTATGGCTGTATTTTCCACAGGTTGCTCATTTGAATCCTCTATTAAGTATTTCTTAATTTAAGTTGGTATTCTGAGAGTATTGTGCTCCAGTTGGGGATTGAACTATGGCTATAATTCCCTTTTTACTTACTACTGTATTTGGCACTGGTAAAATCTTGTTGTAAACTTGTCAGCTTTCTTTGCTTCAGGAATACCTCATCACCAACCTGTTCTTGTGTAGCTCTGTGATGGTTATCTGTATAAAGCTTTGTTTTAACTTTTATTTCAGCATCATGGTCACATGTTTCCAGATTATCCTGTGACATCATAATATCTAGCAATTTTCCCTCATCTTTTGACAAGCAACTTTGCAGGACTTTTCTCCATGGTTGAATGAACTATACCTCTGTATACCGTAGCATACTTGTGAAGCTCCCACTTCCAATCCAGTACCTCAACTTGTGCTCTGAATATACAGCATGTTTCAGCAATGAATAATTTTTTATTTTTTTATTTTTATTAATTTTATTACAATCCATACAAAGCAATCGAGATTTTACAAAAGAAAAATTAAGTTAAGAACAGATCAATCCCCACCCCTGAGAGAGCAAGCCAAACGACGTTAAATTTAAGGCTTGTAAACATACCAAATTTAAAATAATTCTCTGTGCTTTATGAGCTTATTTTAAAATATTACTGATTAGATCCTGCCATGTTTTGAAAAAGTCTGTACAGATCCTCTAACTGAGTATTTGATTTTTCCAATTTCAAATAATATAACACATCGGTTTCCCACTGACTTAAAAGAGGAGAATTTGGATTCTTCCAGTTTATCAGAATAAGTCTGCGTGCCAACAGTGTAGTGAATGCAATCACAATTTGTTTGTCTTTCTCCACTCTAAGCCCCATCTGGAAGACCCCCAAACACAGCTGTTAATGGGTTAGGAGGGATTGTGAGTCCAAGGCTGTCTGACAGGTAATTAAAAATTTTTGTCCAGAATAATGTTAATTTGGTGCAGGCCCAGAACATGTGACCTAGTGAGGCTGGGGCTTGGTTGCAACGTTTGCAGGTTGGATCATGTCCTGGAAACATTTTGGAGAGTAGCAATGAATAATTTTGTTATTCCACCTCACCATTTGCCTGTGTCCATTTTGGTGTTGTCCTTACATGTTTAATTACATTTGTCTCACAGATTGTCTGAAACTGAGCTGATGCAAACTGTCTAGTACGTTTTCTGGTATACTTAAAAATGTCATATTCATACTATAACAGGTCACAACCACTAATATTGAATGCCCAGCTGGCAATGGATCAAGAAAATCAGCAGCAAGGTCTTGCCAGAGACCTTTAGGTACCAATCTAGTCCTAAGAGGTACTGGCATGTCCAGCCTTGCCACTAGCTGATATCCATGACATAATTTAACATTTTTCAGCAGCTGTGAATACCTGGCCACCATAATTTACTATGCAGGTGCTGCTTAATGCCCACTATTCCGAGGTGAGGTGCTAAGGTTAAAGCACTACCTCGAAGTGACTAATTTAATACAGAACACGTTCTTCTTAACACTAACTGACCAATTGTACACAGTTCACTATGTACTTGGCCATATACTTTACATTCATCAAAACTATAGCGGTCTGGTGCCACTTAGATCCACACCATTGAAGGGATGGTGATGTATTTATTTTTGGTGGGGATCCCAGAAATACACCCAGCCTTGGCCTGACTTGCGCCACTCACACCCAGAGACATAAATTCATAGTCAATAAAATAATGTTAATTAATAATAAAATAATGTTAATGTTAAATGGAACAAAACATAAACAAATAAACAGATAATCCTCTCTTTTCCCCATGAAGATATTAAATACTAACACAACAATAAACATGTAACAATTAACACTCGCAACAAAGTCCTTAACCCAGTCCAAATGCAGCAGTAATGGATTATTTTCTTTTTCTCCTAAAATAATCCAGGGAACAGCAGGCATTAGACAGTCCATACATCCTTGCAGGTTCGACAATCCAGGATAGAAACAATACTCCACATGTAGAATGGTAGACGAGACAGATGGGTGAACACAAACATAAAACAATGGGGAACCTTTGCTGCTTAGCGGTCCCACTTGACCCCAGCCGCCCCTGTGTTCTCCTCAAACGTCCATTCAGGGCATTACCATTGGGAAGCTGGGGAATGGTGTCCTTTAATTTGTAGTTCTGCTACAAAACAGCCATTTTGTATAGCACACCTCATTTCTCTTGGCTCAATATTCATGGCTGATGCCCCTTCACTTCTCTTGTAGTGAGTGGTTGAGGTGTAGCATACTCTTCTGCTCCATGTTTGTATGTGTCCTTTCCAATGTCTGCTTTGACCAGATGAGACAGAGGATCTGCAATATTACTGTTTCCAGGAATTTGAACCACTTGGAGATCATATGGTTGCAGCCTCAAAACTCATTACTCAAAACGTGCACAGGTTTTGAATGCTGGCTATAAATTGCCTCTAATGGCTTGTGGGCTATAACCAAGTCAAATCTGCGGCCATGAACACAGGAATGAAGCCATTCACAATCCCACACTAAAGACAATGCCTCTCATTCAGTCTGTGAGTACCTTCTCTCACAATCAGTCAGACTTCCCTTCTGCTCCTGCACTAGCACTGCTCCTATGCCTACTGAACTAGCATCTGCTATTATCTTGGTAGGAGCTGTTTTGTCAAAATAAGCAAGTGTTCCTGCTTCAGCCGTTTCTGTTTTAAAATCTTAAATGCTTGCTTCTGTTCAGGGTCAAACGTGAATTTTAGATCTTTCCTTGTTAACTTTCTCAGTGTTTCTGAAAGGGGTGCATATTATGGAATAAATCTGATGCTATAATCCACTAATCCCAAGAAACTTTGAACATCAGACTCGCTATTTGGCTCCCTGGCCTCCAGTACAGCTTGAACCCTTTCAGCTGTGGAATAAATACCTTTCTCTGACAGGAACATATTCATAAACACCAGTCTGTCCATGTTTATTTGGCACTTTTCACCGTTCAAGGTAAGTCCACAGTTTTGCAGTCTTTTGAGAATAGCATGTAGTCTCTGATTATGGATCTCCTGACTTGAGGAATGAACAATAATGTCATCAGAGATGTTCTCAACCCTCCCTTGTCAACCCTGCAAGTGCAGCAGCAATTACCTGTCGATACTGGTCACTTGCTGATGATACTCCAAAACCAACCTTTCATACGTTTTGTGCCATTGTGCACAGCAAACATTGCGATCCCACATGATTCTGGGTTCAACTCTAATGTGTGGTACCCCATTTAAGGTCCAGCTTGCTGAAAACTGTAGAGCCATTCATTCCCTACTGCAGTTCATCCACAATGGAGATTTGATGTTGCCCATGTATGATGGTTGTTTTGCCTGCCTCATGTCCATACATAGTGTAATTTCCTTGCCAGACTTAGGTATTATTACAATTGGGTTTACCCATGGAGTTGCACCGAATACTGGTTCTGTGATATCTAGTTCGATAACCCTCTAATTTTAGCTTATACTGCTTCTTGGAGATGTAATGGGATATGCCGCAGTAGCTGGACTACTGATGTCACACTTTCAGCAATGTGTGACCTGATTTGTTTTATGTTGAGCTTACCAACCAACCCATTTGAACAAAGCCAGATATTGTTGCTGTATTTGACTTTTAATATCTATCACTCTAGCTATGTTTACTCCAACTTTAAGAACACCTACTCTGTTAGCAGTCTCTCTGCCTAGCAGTGGGTTTCCCTCATCACTTATTACTTAGAATTCAGCATGGGTGCTGCACTTTCCTATTTTCATTTCACAGGTGAAAGTCTCTTTAACAGGCAGGGGTTCCTTTAAGGCATATGCATACAGTTCTTGAGGAAAGACATTTGATCTTATTCATTTTAAGCATTTCCCATGTTGCTTCATCAATAACATTAGTTGTTGCTCTTGAATCAACTAACATGTTTAAATTGACACCACCAACTGAAAACGTAATTGGGTCACTATCATTTATCAAAAATGCATAGTCACTTTCTTTCAGATATCTGAATCCACACACTTAACAGTCTGTCTTGCAATGGTTTTAGACTTACACATTTTGGCAAAATGGTTCTTGCTATTTTATGATTTCCGCCCTCATGTAAGACATACTGGATCCTTTGCAAAATGATCTCCCTTGTCACACTGATAACACGCTTTATCTTTGTTGTCCATATCTTGCTTCTGCTGTCATTTCTCTTAGTTTCCAACCTTTCTTATAAATAAGATTCAATTTCTTTCTCTTTAGAATCCTCACTAACACACATGGCAGACATTTGCAGTTCCACACATTCACACTGTGCTGCTATCTAAAGTGACTGTGTTAGCGTGAGCCTTGAACACTCTTCTAGCAAATTCCTCCACATGTATTCTAAATTGTACTTACTTAAAACCGCATCTCAGTTTTGATTGTCTCTATTACACTCTAAACCACAGTCTTTAGCTGTTTGCCTAAGCCATATAACAAATTTTGAATTGTCTCACCTTGATTTTGTGTCAGCTGGTAGAAAGTTTTACCAGCCTCACGGTCTAGGGAACCTGGGCCAGGTACAATCCACTGTAGCTACAGGGCGTAGCCACAGCAATATGGTGCAAAGCATAAAAGAAACAGGCAGCAGTCCCGAGTCTCAGACCATACTTCTCTGTTCTGCTTTATTCTCCTTTTACCAGAAATATATATACGCTTCAGTTTCTGCATAGATCAACATGGCAATTAGTGAAACAATGGTGCAAGCCAAATTTCCTTCTCTAGAACAAATAGCGTAAACACATTTACTTTGTCAACAATGGTATTATGGCCAGAGGAAGCAGACAGTCCTGTCATCACCACATTGTGTGTGGATGAGATACTTAATCAAAGCAGATGATAGATAACCATCAACAATAACCTGGAGCAGAATTTTCTGCCTTTTCTTTAAAATGCTAGTTTATAGCCCATTTCACTAAGCAACACGCAGAAATGTCATTTTCTTTAGAATACTGAATCTGACTTATCAGACCCCTGGAGGTTTTTAAACCCAAACTCAAGAACATATTCTTTCTACTCACCAGTACATCATTGCTACTCAAGGATTGATTATTTCTTTATAGATAATAACTTCTTGCCTATGATTAAATCTTGCAAATACAATGCTATTGTTATTTCTGACCATGCACCTCTGATCTTGGAGCTAAAGTTACTAAGCCCCACACACTCACCTCGCAGATGGCGTCTCAACCCGCTTCTATTAGCAGACGAGAATTGTACAGAATTCATATCCAAACAAATCAATTTCTTCCTAGAGACAAATACATCCTCAGAGACTTCTGCAGGAATACTCTGGGAAACTCTTAAGGCCTTCTTAAGAGGACAGATTATCTCATATCTTTCCCACAGAAATAAATTAGAAACCAAGAAAGTAGCAGAGATAAAAGCGAAATTACTAGAATAGATGAAGAACATGCCAGACTACCAAGCGAGACTCTACATAGGAAAAGGCAGGCTCTGCATTCAGAACTAAACCTCTTGACAACTAAAGAAACTGAACAACTAATTTATAAATCCAGACATCATTACTATGAACATGGAGAAAGCTAATAAGCTTTTAGCTCAACAAATTCACAAGCAAGAAGTGCACAGCGCAATCTCAGTAATCACCAACGAACGGAGATAAAATCATCGACCACAAAAATATAATGCACACTTTCAGAGACTACTATAAATCCCTATATACTACTGAGTTTAAAGAAGACAATACACAATCTAATGCATTTCTGGATACATTACAGATACCACAAATAGACACTTTTAGTGTGGAGGAACTTGATAAACCTCTGGCGTTATCAGAATTACTAGATGCTATAAAGTCACTTCAAGGCGGAAAGCAGCAGGCCCTGATGGCTACCCTGCAGAATTTTACAAGAAATTCTCTGCTCAGCTAGCTCCCCTCCTATTAGCAACATTTACAGAAGCCAGAGATAACCAAACTCTTCCTCAAACTTTTCGCCAAGCACTAATCACTGTTTTCCAAAACAAAATAAGGACTTATTACAATGTGCATCATACAGACCAATTTCACTTCTGAATAATGATGTTAAAATACTCTCTAAAATCATAGCTAGAAGGATGGAGAAAGTGCTCCCCTCGGTAATATCACAAGATCAAACTGGATTTATCAGGGGCCGACACTTATCTTCAAATCTTCGATGCCTGTTTAATGTAATATACTCACCAACTAAATCAAACACCCCAGAAATATTATTATCATTGGATGCAGAAAAAGCATTTGACATGATTGAATGGAAATACCTTTTTACTACATTGGAGAAGTTTGGGTTTGGCCCGAACATTTGTGCATGGATCAAATTACTGTATACTAACCCAGAAGCTTCAGTTTGTATCAACAACATTTGTTCAGACTACTTTAAACTAGAACGTGGTACTAGACAAGGATCCCCTTGTCACCACTACTGTTTGCAATTGCCATTGAACCACTGGCAATACATTGTCGAAATACTGATCAGATAAAGGGGATTATCAGAGAAGGACTGGAACAGAAAATTTCATTATATGCAGATGATATGGTACTGTATATATCAGACCCAGAAAATTCTGTGCCTGCAGTCTTAACAGCACTCACAGAATTTCAAAAGATCTCTGGTCTCAGAATTAATCTGAATAAAAGTGTACTCTTTCCAGTGAATTCTCAAGCATATAATATTAGATTAGACACCCTACCTTTTATCATTGCAGAACAGTTTAAATACCTAGGGGTAAACATCACAAGTAAACATAAAGCTCTATTTCAACAAAATTTCGCCGTCTGCATGGAAAAAATTAAGCAAGACTTGCATAGATGGTCAACCCTTCATCTCACACTAGCTGGAAGAATTAACACTGTTAAGATGAATATTCTTCCTAAGCTCCTTTTTTATTTCAAAACATTCCAATATACATTAATAAATCATTCTTTAAGCAATTAGATTCAACAATAACCTCATTTATTTGGAACTCAAAACATCCACGCATCCAAAGAGCGACCCTACAAAGACAAAAGGCAGAAGGTGGCATGGCTCTACCTAACTTCCAGTTTTATTACTGGGCAGCAAATATACAAGCGATAAAAACCTGGACACAAATAGAAGAACATACACAGGCTTGGTCCGCAATAGAAGTAAAATCCGGCAGTACTTCTTTGTATTCCCTGCTCTGTGCTCCAATAAACACATGTTATCGGCAATATACTAATAACCCAATTGTGCTTCACTCACTTAGAATATGGAACCAATGTAGAAAGCATTTTAAGACGCTTCTATCTGTGGCACCTCTGCATGAGAACCACCTCTTTCAACCTTCACAAACATATGCAGTTTTAATATCTGGAAAAATTTGGAATTAACTTGCTTAGAGACCTTTATATAGACAATGTCTTTGCATCCTATGAACAATTACATTCCAAATTTAACATTCCAGCTACACATTTCTTTTACTATCTTCAAATCAGGAACTTTGTTAAACAGAACCTTCCCGATTTTCCTCATCTTGCACCCTTATCCATGCTGGAAAAAATATTGCTCAATCTCAAGGACTCAGACACCATCTCTGCAATATATAAAATCATTTTACAGTCCCTCCCTTTCAAAGATCCAAGAGGACACTGGGAAAAAGATCTCTCAATTAATATATCAGAAAAGGAGTGGAAAGTAGCAATGCAGAGAATTCACTCGAGCTCCATATGCGCAAAGCATACAATTATACAACTCAAAATTATATATCGAGCACATCTCTCTCTAAAACTCTCCAAAATGTTTCCAGGGAATGATCCAGCCTCACTAGGTCACATGTTCTGGGCCTGCACCAAATTAACATTATTTTAGACCAAAAGTTTTAATTACCTTTCAGACAGCCTTGGTCTCACAATCCCTCCTAACCCATTAAAAGCAGTGTTTGGGGTTCTTCCAGATGGGTTTAAAGTGGAGAAAGACAAACAAATTGTGATTGCATTCACTACACTTTTGGCACGCAGACTTATTCTGCTAAACTGGAAGAACCCAAACTCTCCTCTTTTAAGTCAGTGGGAAACCGATGTTATACTATTTGAAATTGGAAAAAATCAAATACTCAGTAAGAGGATCCATACAGACTTTTTTCAAAACATGGCAGGATCTAATCAGTAATATTTTAAAATAAGTTCTTAAAGCACAGAGGAAGCAATTATTTCCGTATTTCTTTGTCTTCTGCATTCATCTCTATTGGCTTATCAAATTGATTAATTTAGGTATGTTTACAAGCCTTAAATTTCACGCGTTTGCCTTGCTCTCTCTCTCAGGGGCGGGGATCGATTTGTCCTTAACTCAATTTTTCTTTTGTAAAAATGTATTGATTTGTATGGATTGCAGTGAAATTAATAAAACTTCAAAAAAAAAAAAAAAGAATACTGAATTCTAGCCCATTACAAAAGCTTGCTTTGAAAAGGTTGTGTTCTCTTGGGGCATGAAGTAAGCATTTAACACAGCTATGTGCTTTTGTAATCCACTGGCCCCTGGTATTTTCTAAATTAGAAAATACAGTCTGTACATCCAGATCTGCATGGTGCAAAAGTAATGCCCTTTTGTTGTTTCAAGCAGTTGTCTATGGTGCAGCAAACATTTATATCACAGCGGAAAAACCTTTGAAAATCTATAATGTAAACATTTTCAGTACCCAAATCTCATCTGGCTATTTTAGGACAACCTTTAAGTCTTTCTACAGCTGCCATAAAGTAGCCTCCTATAACTTTTGGATTACTGTCTGTAGTAAATGCATTTAACCAAATAATATTTCTGAAAAACCCATCAATGCAACCATTTATACAAATACCACATGGCTTAAGTTTGTCATAAGAATCAAAATGCCATATATAGTTTGGTCCTCTTGAAAAATAGTTACACTGATGGAGTCTTCTGGATTTTCTAAGACAAACTCCTCTTGGATCTACCACCTTCAATATCGGACGAAAATATTCCTTCTTCACATGCAAACCATTTTTGACATTTTGTGTGCACCCATCGGTAGCCATGAAGCTGACCTGAGCTTTGCAATTGTTGCTGTATAAACACAATAATGTCCCCAATGTTGCTATAGACCTTATGACGAAATAGACCTTTAAACTTATATATGTTTTAAATGCCTTTCAGTGATAATGTATCCATGACAAACTGCAAGAACAAACTTTATGTCTTTGTGTTTAAGACCAAGCTGAAAGTATACTACTATAAAGTCTCCAATTTCTATTTTTCCTAAGTGCAACTATAAAACAGAACAAATATGCATCAGAAATTATGCATAGGTATGGAGCTCCTTTTCAGTTACTGTGATGTTAAAAGTATCTGGTGCACACTTGAAAGTATCTGGTGCTAACTTGTTATCTATCTGGTGCTCACTTGTCACTATGTGGTGCTCACTTGATACTATCTAGTGCACGGAAAAATCCCCAGAAATCAAAATTACACAATGTCCCTCGGGGCTCCGTACTCTGAAGAACCATTCTGGCAACTTTATTTTTAAGAGTATGTGTGCCAACCCTGAAGTAAACAACATAACAATAATAAGTAGTTCTGCTATTGCTCCCAAACTTGATTGTCCTTAAATGATAACCCTTGTCAGCAATGATTTGAACATGGAAACAAGGATTGGGGCACTAGCCTGGCAATCCCTTTAGAAAAAGGTGTAAATAACAAAAGAAAACTGGTTACAATCACCTTTGTTTCTTGTTCTACCTATCTTGGACCAATCCTTCTCCTTCCAGTGGGTCCCTCAGATTGAATGTATTCTTTATTTCTGGAGCTTAATTTATAGCAATCTGCCCAGAAGGGCTTCCAGAGTGTCACAAATCCTCCAGGAGCATTTATAAGGAAAGAAATGGTTTGCAGTAGCACCCCTTTTTGTTAAGGAGTGGAACCTTTTACCTTCACAGAGCCTTGAAAGTGTCCCTTAATACAACATGTGTGACACCCTTTACAGCTTTCCTTAATAGTTTCCCTTTAAGTAATGAATGTCTGTATTTTACTGTATTTTAACACTTTGTTTTCACTGGCAAATTGATATTTGAGAACCCCTCTCAGCCTGCATAATAATTTACTCTACTTTCAACTAAAAAGATAACAGTGGTATGTCTTTCATTTCCTAGGAACATCTGAGTACTGGGGTGTTTTCCTAACAAAGATTTTAGTGAAGCAGTATTTAGTTGTATGAAATTAAATCAAATGTGAAAAACTGGCTGTGCAAAAATTTGGGTACCCTTGTAATTTTGCTGATTTGAATGCATGTGACCACTCAATACTGATTACTTGCAACACCAAATTGGTTGGATTAGCTCGTTAAGCCTTGAACTTCATGGACAGGTGTGGCCAATCCTGAAAAAAGGTATTTAAGGTGGTCAATTGCAAGTTGTCTTCCCTTTGACTCTCCTCTGAAGAGTGACAGCATGGGATCCTCAAAGCAACTCTCAAAAGATCTGAAAACAAAGATTGTTCAGTATCATGGTTTAGGGAAGGCTACAAAAGCTATCTCAGAGGTTTAAACTGTCAGTTTCAACTGTAAGGAATATAATCAGGAAATGGAAGGCCACAGGCACAGTTGCTGTTAAACCTCAGGTCTGGCAGGCCAAGAAAAATACAGGAGCTGCATATGCAGGATTGTGAGAATGGTTACAGACAACCCACAGATCATCTCCAAGACCTGCAAGAACATCTTGCTGCAGATGGTGTATCTGTACATTGTTCTACAATTCAGTGCAATTTGCACAAAGAACAGGCAGGGTGATGAGAAAGAAGCCCTTTCTGCACTCACGCCACAAACAGAGTCGCTTGTTGTATGCAAATGCTCATTTAGACAATCCAGAATCATTTTGGAACAAAGTGCTTTGGACTGATGAGACAAAAATTAGTCATAACAAAAAGTGCTTTGCATTACAGAAGAAGAACACCGCATTCCAAGAAAAACACCTGCTACCTACTGTCAAATTTGGTGGAGGTTCCATCATGCTGTGGGGCTGTGTAGCTAGTTGAGGGACTGGGGCCCTTGTTAAAGTCGAGGGTCGGATGAATTCAACCCAATATCAACAAATTCTTCAGGATAATGTTCAAGCATCAGTCACAAAGTTGAAGTTTAACTGAACTGAGAGATTTTGTATGGAAGAATGGTCAACAATACCTCCATCCAGAATCCAGACACTCATCAAAGGCTATAGGAGGCGTCTAGTGGCTGTTATATTTGCAAAAGATGGCTCAACTAAGTATTGATGTAATATCTCTGTTGGGGTGCCCAAATGTATGCACCTGTCTAATTTTGTTGTGATGCATATTGCATATTTTTGTTAATCCAATAAATTTAATGTCACTGCTGAAATACTACTGTTTCCATAAGGCATGTCATATATTAAAAGGAAGTTTCTACTTTGAAAGCTCAGCCAATGATAAACAAAAATCCAAAGAATTAAGAGGGGTTCACAAACTTTTCATATGACTTTATATATACAGTATATCCTATGTGAAAGGATGAACCTTAACTCCATGAAGTGATGCATCTCATGCCAAAATGAGGTTTTTCTGACACTCCTAATGTACCAGTACTTGAAAAGAATGAGTGAACTTTGTAGATTTTGCAAAAGCAGCTTCTTGCTCTTTTCTCCCTTGCCTTTTAACCTCTTTCTTCAACAGTTTATGAAATTGGGCTGATAAAGTTGAATTGTTTACCATAAATCTGTTATAATTGTTCAACAACCATAAATATATTTTCAGCTCAGTTAAACATCATCAGTTAAATAGCTTCTACTTTATTTGGGAGTGGGTGAAACCCTGTGTAACACCCCTTTATCCTAAACGCCGTCCCACTGCTGTCTAAGGATAACCTGGGAATGGGCTGTGCATCTCTTCTCCCATGTCTAGCCAATATAAAGATATATTAATACTCCCTGTTGAGAATTTTCTTTGAATACCTAAACTTACACAGTTATGTACAATCGCTGCTGTTCCAAACCAACCCTGTGTAAAATCACAAGATATTAATAACATGACACAAAATACATATGAACCTAAATTAAAACATTTATTAAATAAAAGACTGTTAAACATTGACATCAACAAGGAAAAATAAATGAATTTGTACATTAAATTAAATTTGTCCCTTCCTAAAACCAAAAACAGAAATAATATTAATGCAAATTCCAACTATTTACACTAAAGAAATCCCCACCATCATATAGTACAACTATATAAGAATCTTAAAATATACAGTACTTAGCAATCAATATGTAACATTGATTTCAACCTTACATCACAGTCTTAAGGGCAGTTTATACTTAACTGGTGTAAGGGCCCACACACACACCCCGGCATTCACCCATGCCCATTGCAGGACTGTACTAAAGGTAGTGAACGTCATCCCACTACTCTTCTAACTCTGACATCTGGCTGAAGTGGAGCAGCTTCCTTCATACCAGACCTGGAAGTACTTCTGGCACATTGCATCCAGGAGTCCTTCTGGGTCGGGCAGAAGTTCCCTGTGATAGGAGAATTTGCCTCCAGCAGCTCCCTGTAGTAGCACCCGAGAATCCCAACAGGGCTGCCCACCAAAACTACAACTTCCATGAAGCCCTGAGGGTTCCTAACATGGCCCAGGGAAGCAGTTGCCCGTCTCTGTCCATTATAATGGCCTAATGACCTGGAAAGGTACAACTAACCAACCTGGTCAAGATGCCTGTCCACCAACATCCTTCAATTAAAGGGCCTCTCAGCTAGCTAATGGACAATCTGTCCTGGCCTGGATGCCAGTCAAGGCATGTTGCTCATTAAAACAATTATGCAATTTCAATGGACTTCAGGATAAAATAATTTCTTAAAAGTTCTGCTAATTCCTAATACGATTTAGCACCCGTTTTTCAAGGCTCAGCAAACTCCTTATTAGAAAATGTGTTTGACTTACTACTGAGCTGAGCAGAATCAAGTATCTCTGTACTGCTTCAGTTATCTCGGTTTGTTTTAAAAAAAAAATTATGAAGTTCCTCCCATATCTGAATGTGGTTATGAAAAGGAATTATGGATCCTACCATTGCAGTCATGCTATTTGAAACCACTTTACTCAAATTCTGGTGAATGTTTTTGTCATTATTTTTAATTAATTTTCTTTTAGTCCAGTTTCCTCATGTTCCTTAATATTACCACAGTGTTGTATTTTATATAACTTATGGAGTGAGATTCGCACCTACAGATATTGGAGGCATGTAGGTCAAGCATACCTACAAGAGTTGGATTGTATGTGGAACATGTGACTCATGACCTGAACTCTTTGCCCTACAGGAAATATTTTATCACATGAAAACATTTCTTTTTTTTAAATAATTTTATTGTATTCATTCCATACAAATCGATCATTTTTACTAAAAATAGGATTGAGATTGAAAAAACAAGTTGACCCCCACCCTGAGAGAGAGTATGGCCAACGGGTTAAAAGTTATACACATGAAAACATTTCACTTTTTAAACATCAATGGTCAATACTGCATATACTTACTAAGTTCACAATGCTAAACCGCACTTGGAATTAGAAGAGATTCTTAGAAGAGTGATTCTTTCTTTCATGTTTTAAGAAAATCCTCTTCTGTACTTACTGATTGCTATTCTATTAATTTATTTTGGTTTAATGTTGAAATCAAGGTCCAAAATCTTTAATACTTTAGAATCTAATATATAGATGAGATTGTATTGTCATAATTTTACTCTAGTTGTGAAAATGTGGTTCCTTTCTAAATTTAATGAGAAATTCAATTTCTGTGTGCTTTTAAATGCTGATCTGCTTTTCTCAGGAATAAGAAAAAACACTGTGAAAATAAAGGTTCTTTAAAGTTGAAAAACCTGATTTGAAAGGGGAAATTGTATTTTCATGATACCCCTTCAGTTCCACTATTGCATGCTTTTAAATATTGATATGCTTTATTAGGAGATAATAAAAGACACTGCCAAAGATAAACCTGTTTTAAAGTAAAAACCTGATTTTGGAAGGGGAATCACTTTTCACAGTTCTTCTTCATCTATGAAAATGCTGCTCCGCTTCATTTTGTCAACAATTCCTCTTTTTATGTTTTAAATTATAATCTTTGTCATTAGCATGGCAAGAAAAACAAACCATACAAATTAAACCTATTTAAAAGGTAAAATCCACACCAAGTTTGGGGTTTTATCAAGATGGATACACTCAGCTACAAAAATGTTAACCCTGTCGTATTTTGAGAATACTTAATTTTTTCTATTATTTTTCTTTATCCTTTTAGATGCAAAAAGTAGTTTATGAAATGATAATGTCATTTACAGAAAGGTGGAAAATAAGTAATGATGCTAATATGGTAGTAAATTTTAAAAGGTGAATTGAAAATTTTACTACTAAATATTTGACTTAGAAATTAAATTGACAGACCCTTATTCATATTTATTATTTAAACTTGATCCATCTAGTAAGGAGAGGTGCTTAACAAAATGGATGTGTTTAAGGCAGCATACCTCTCAGGAGCACAGAGGAGAGACATGAATGCACAATGCAGTAAAAGGAATATATGAACACAAATACACATACACATGCATGCATTTATTTATTTAATAATTTATTCATTTGTTTTCTACTGAATTAGCTTTATAAATATTGTTTAGTACAAAATGTGTTCCAATTGCTGTTGTACAGCTTAAAATTAATCCTTGTGTGACAGAAAATAAAGTTAATCACTTTTTGTATATGTATATTTAATATTTTCTTGTTTTCATTTAATGAAAAGAGGACTGTTGGCAATTCTAAACACTTATTTTCAAATGTAATTGGCTGATTAATGTGACAATTTTTAATTTATAAGCTTATGTCACTTATTGTGGACAACATTATAGTGTTCATGTAAAAGTATTATGTAAGGGTATGGCTTCTTTAAGAATTTCTGTTTCTATGCTCTGAACACTCTGTCAGAGTCATATGCACACATGTTGAAACTTTTCAAAGCTCTAATGCTGGGAAGTGCATTGTAAGTTATGCACTGAAAGGTCTGAAGCACACCAACCAATTAAAAACTTGTAACATGAGGAAGCGGTGATATCTGTCACAGAGAATCTCTTGAATGAATTAGGTTGCACAGAGCTGACAGTAAAGAGGGCAGCACATAAAAAAGACTAGTGGAAAACAGATACGCTACAATATTATGGTCTAAAGTTAAGCATATTTGATACATTTTAAAAATAAATAACCCACTTTTGCATTTTATGAAGAGATAATAGCTACCTGGGTCCCAATGTAAAAAAGCCTTAAAAGTGTTTGATCCACATCTTGATATTATATGCATGTTGTAAAACAAAGTATACATCATTTTAAGAAGGATAATAGCAAAAGCAAAATTGTTATGATATTCAGCTTTTGGACTTGACATTGCTGCTAATCTTCCTCCATGGTACCATTGAGTGGTGTGAGTTTACCTTGGGATGTCATTGCCAAGCGCCTTCACTGTCATTATTGAATGCTTGTTACGCAGTTATGAATTGCTGTCTCTATTCTGTAGACAACTAGACAATAGCAACTGAAAAAGTGACACTTGTGATTGTTTATATTTTCACCATACAGAAGCTTATTTCATTATTTGGATATTGTAGTGGCTCGAACTGTAAGAGAACAGGCAGTCACAACAAATGTGCCTGACATGAGAAAAAGAACTGATTGATTGATGTTAATCAATTATCAGTTTTGCCTTTGGCAATGGGAATAAACCACCTTAATAAAAGGATACGTGTCTGTGTGTTTGTCTGTGTGTCTGTCCGGTTGCTATGTCTCTGTCATTCAAAAGATGCGCATCACAAACATCTGTAGTAATATAATGCATGATATTTGTCATTTTCAACAGATGGTGCATCATAAATATTAACACTGCTTTTACAATTTTATTCGAAATGACATATAACAGAGACATATGCATTGCATGGTGCACTACAAACAATAATACTGAGGTCTATGTTAATTACATAGGTTTCAGGTAGTACAGCTAGTTAATTAAATAATTTGGCAAGGCTCCCACTTTACTTTCCTTGCCTTTCTTTGTAGAAGGGGTCTGCAGTTTGTTAGGCTTATATCAAGGAAACTAAAGTATACTCATAATATGAAATAGAATAATACAATTCATTGATAAACACAAGGATTATAGAAATATGATAATTGTATATATATTGGCATTGAAGAATGGACACAAGACAGACAAACATATAACTCAGTACAGGCTGGTTATTTTCTGGCTATTTAGAATTTTTATTTATTTTGGCACAGATGATCATTTTAACGATACCAAGCCTTCAAGAAAGATGTCTGGTTCTGAGTGGATTTAAGTTTGCTCTGGGTTCAAGTGGAGGACTGTTCTTGAGTCAGAGTGTACTCTTCATGTATGCTACATGATACTTTGCCTGTGGTGTGCTGTGAGTTTGTCTTTCTCAGTTAGGCTCTTTGCTATGTCCTCTGCAACTTCATGGAGAAAAGAATTACTCTTTCTGGCATAAGAGTGCAGGCGCTGCAGTTCCCTTCTTGAAATAATGCCTGCTTCTTAGTCTTCTTAGACAGGGCTTAGACACTGGCATTGAGCTTGGCTTGAAAAAGTGGATCTTAAAGCTAGTTAAGGACATCCAGTCCCAAGATTGTATGGAGAGGAGCTTCCAGGCCAAAGACAGTTTGTGTGCTTTATACTTCACACAAAGTGGATGGTTTCTCACTCAAAGGTGAGCAAATTGTCAACTTTCAGCTCAAAAGGATACCAGAAGAGATGAATACAGCTAGTTTTGAAGGAAAGTGTACCCTCTGGTGATTGGATCAAGGTCACGGTCAGTTACAAATCCAGTGCCTGCTTTTAGCTGCATTATTTTGTCCATCACATCCACCCAGTTTGTAGTTGCAATGCTAAAATAAATGTCCCTTTGGGTGCCTTTTCATCTGAAGGAGAGCATGAAGAAATGTCAGCTCAACTCTGATTTATACCTTTGTTATCAGATGAAGTTTGGAGCTGACCAAACTGTTGGTAGAATAATCATTGAAATATTCTATTTTTATTTATTATGTACTTCTAACTCATGATGTAAATCATAATATTTCTTATGAACACCTCAAATTAGTCCGGCTATGTTAATTCAAACTTTCCTTTGTTTTAAAAGCTGTTTTTATTGGTGTGATAAAGTTTTTTTTTGGTTGTTTCCTTAAATATTGCAAAAATGGGTTCTTCAAACAAACAGAGAGTTGAATTTAAATTTTTCCAAGTACTACCAAGGGAAGCATTGCTCAGGTGAAGGGCTATTTCAGAGTCCAGGGAAGTGCGTTGCAATGAGTAAATTGGTGAGCCTCAGTAGGAGATTCTACTGCTTTAAGACTCCACTTAGGTTATAAGCCTGATTCAAGTGCCTTTTAAAGTGAAAAGCAGGAGTGCAGTCGGGACCTCAGGCAGGTATGGAAGAAAGTAGGTGGAGACAGGATGAAATTTTTGTCAGGACCTCATGGGAGCAGTATGAAATTATGGTGGGTGAGGGAGCAAGATTAAAAATTAGTACCATGCAGACATCTAATCGAACTTAAATTCTTAAGTGTAAATTGGTTATTACAGAAAAATGCAATGCTTATATAATGTTTACCAGATTTCTGGCCATCAAGAATCATAACCCATAGAGATACCTGGGCATGTGCAACATTGGGCAGTGGAACAGAGATGGGTGGCACAGCCTGCTGAGTTTAACTTTGAGTGCTTAACAAGCCAGCCTGTCAGAATGTTAATGCAGATGCATTATCAAGAATTATGTGGACAGAAGAACCAGAAAGTAATGACACAGACAAATAATTTATACTGCTCACTACTGAAATGGTACATGCATTTCTTTGGCCAGCTAGGGATGCAAAGGTGCAGCCTGAAGTGGTGATAGTTTTATGGGTTGCCATTAGGAGTCAGGACATTAGATTCAATTAAAGACTTCAAAAGAATGAACAAGATCTAAGTCTTGTTCAATCATCTGTAAGTTTAGATATTAGACCAAAGAAGGAAGCCTGGCACTCAAAGGATCTTCATTGAAAATTTAGTATGATCAATGGAATAATTTAAAACTGAAATGAGAAGTTTTATTTCTTGGCATTTTATAACCCAAGAGATGGAAAGAAGTGATGCAGCTGGTTGCGCCATGGGTTGTAAAGTCTCAAGTCTTTGATGTAAAGCATGATTTTAGAGGGCATCTGCATGAAAAGAACAAATTATGTTTGATAACTGGCCTAAAATGGCAGAAGATGAGAAGAGCTGTGAGAAAGAGTGCAAATGATGTGCTCTGGCAAAATATGTTTTAAGAAAAGGCTGTACCCCTATAACATGCAGTAGTATCACTGCACCACTACATTTGTGGGCAAAGGTCTACACTTTAATGGAAACGTCTAGAGATGAAATTGAAAATGTTCTAGTCTGACATGTTTACCACTCTGGCAGTATCCACAAGGAATCAAATATCTTTGACTATGGCTAAAGACCTGATAAGTCACTGGTTTGTGTATTATAGGGGCCCATCCCATCTCCCCTTTGATCAAGAAAGTTATGTTTAACCCAGTTTTATCAAGGAGCTGTGTTGGTTGTGTGGTGTTGCTAAGAGTCAACCAAGCACATATCACCCAGAGGGAAAAGATTGATGTGAAAGATTTAACAAAACAATCCATGATATTCTAAGGTCCCTGCCACCTGAATAACACAGAGCTTGGAGTGAATACCTTCAAGAGCTAACACAGACCTACAATGATCATGTCACCTCCACTCTACCTTATATTTGAAAGGGATGCATGCCTGCCAAGAGATGTCTAGGGAGAGTGACATCTGGAGATCAGTAAGGCAGAGAACTTAAATTGGTGAGTGTGAGGCAGGCAGAAAATAAAAGAGGTACATGGAATTGAAGAAAAAAACTATGCAAAGGCATGGAACATAACAGGGATTGAGACTGGGACATCATCTGCTTGAACCATGACACAAAGGGAACTCAGAACGTTAAGTAGGACATGATAATGGTGATGGCTACTGCTGTAAGTTTGCTGCCAAAACGTGAATTGAGCAGAAAATGCTATCTTCAGAATTGAAAGCGAGCAAAATACAATACAATACAATACAGTTTATTTTTGTATAGCCCAAAATCACACAGGAAGTGCCACAATGGGCTTTAACAGGCCCTGCCTTTGACAGCCCCCAGCCTTGACTCTCTGAGAAGACAAGGAAAAACTCCCAAAAAACCTTGTAGGGAAAAATGGAAGAAACCTGGGAAAGGCAGTTCAAAGAGAGACCCCTTTCCAGGTAGGTTTGCGTGCAGTGGGTGTCAAAAGAAGGGGTCAATACAATACACAGAACAGAACAATTCCTTAATACAGCATAATAATAAAAATTTTAGAAGTACGGTTTAACAGTAGATGATATGACATAATTAGGTTTGGATATTTTTAGAGTCCTGGAGACCTCATCCATCTAGCTGCCTCCCCATTTGGCCATGCCACGGCTGAAACGTTGCTCGATGAAAGGACCCTCTTTCCCATGATTCCTGTGATCCTCCATCAGGGATGACTTTACCATAGGCAGGCAAACAACTTGGCAGGTGGGCGTGGCACCAATGCCACATTTGGGTACCGAGAAAGAAACAGAATAGGTGAGGGTTAGTATTCAAATATAATTATCATGTTACTTATGTTTTAGTGCTAATGACTAACAACAGAGATGCAGTATGTACAGTTAATCAGCAGCTCTAGTCAGGATATGCTAAACTGAAGTAGTGAGTCTTCAGCCGGGATTTAAAGGCTGAGACTGAAGGGGCATCTCTTATGGAAGCAGGAAGACCATTCCACAGTTTAGGGGCCCTGTAACTAAAAGCTCGACCTCCCACTGTTATTTTATTAATCCTTGGAATCCTAAGCAGACCGGCATCTTGAGATCTTAATGTGCTCAGGTTTGTAAGTCATGATAAGTTCAGACAAGTAAATATGTTAAAAGGAGGATTTTGAAATCTGCCCTAAACTTAACTGGGAGCCAGTGTAAAGATTTAAGAACTGGGTTATGTGTTCATATTTTCTTGTTCTTGTAATAATTCTTGCAGCGCATTTTGGATTAACTGGAGGCTGTATAGAGAACAGTTTGACCAGCCAGTGAACACCGCATTGCAGTAGTCAATCCTACTAGAGATAAATGCATGAATTAATTTCTCACAATCCTGTTTATTTAGAAAGCCTTAATTTCCTAACATTTTTAAGATGGAAAAACATGTTTTGGACAACTTTGTAATATGTGCTTTAAATGACATGCTAGAGTCAAAGATAACTCCTAGATTGCGGGCTGATTCAGTAAAATTAATTGGGATTCCAACTGAGTTAAATGACGACAAAATATTGCTGTGATCAGCGTCATTCCCTCCAACAATTAACATCTCTGTTTTATCTGTATTTAAAGACAAGTAGTTCTCATTCATCCATTCCTTTAATTCACTAACACAACTAATTAAAGACAACATCGGAGAAACTTCATTTGATTTAAATGAAAGGTATAACTGGGTGTCATCTGCATACAGTGAAAATTAACATTATGTTTCCTAATGAGAGATCCCAGTGGAAGCATGTAAAGTGAAAACAGTAAAGGTCCCAGTACTGAGCCCTGCGGACACCATATTGAACTTCTGTGTATAATGATGGAGTACTGTCAGCACATTTCTGTACATACTGGAATCGATTTGATAAATAAGAACTGAACCAAGCGAGCACGGGCCTGTAAGCCCAACATCGCTTTCTAGCCTGTGCAGTAAAATAGAATGGTCAATGGTGTCAAATGCTGCACTTAAGTCCAACAACATAATTACAGTGGAGTTTCCTTCATCAGAGGATATCAGAATGTCATTTACAACCCGTGTTAGTGCGTTTCTGTACTATGACCAGTGCGAAAGCCAGACTGGAATTTCTCAAATAAATTGTAATGCGTAAGGTGTGACTGAAGCTGACTGGCGACTACTTTTCTAGTATTTTAGAGAGAAATGGTAAATTTGAAATAGGCCTATAGTTATTTAGTATGTGTGGGTCTAGGTCTGACTTTTTAAGTAAAGGTTTAATGACTGACACTTTTAGTGCATCAGGTACTGTGCCATGCAGTAATGAACTATTGATAATGGTTAGAATAGGGCTGCAAGAACATCCATTGCACTTTTACTAGTTTTGTTGGCACTGGATCTAGGGAACAAGTAGTGGGCTTCATTTTAGTAATTAAAGTTAAGACTTCCTGAGTTACAGGATTAAAATTATTAAAGTGCTGAATGCAATGTGCAGGGTCTGCTAAGCTAGTATTTGGTTTGTACTGTGATGCTGAGATCTGGGATCTTATATTTTTAATTTTCTCATTGAAGAAGTTAATAAAGTCTGTACTGCTAATATCTGTTGGTATTTTGCACTGTTGATCTGAATTCCCATTTGTTAATTTAGCCACTGCTCTAAAAGTACCCTAGGATTTTTATTATTGCTATCTATTAATGTAGAATAGTATTCTGAGCGAGCTTTAAAGAGGGCTTTTTATATTTATTAACACTCTCTGTCCATGCAATTTGAAAGACATGTAGCTTTGTTGTTCTCCATCTGCTCCAGTTTTCGACACTCTAATTTAAGAGCTTGAGTATTTTCATTAAACCAGGGAGAGTTTCTATGTGCTTTGATCACTTTTGTTTTAGGGAGCCACTGTGTCCAGAGCATCTCTCAAGGTCACATTATAATGTGATATTAGCTGATCTAAATTATTTTCCACGTTTACATTTGATGTTAACTGATCTAAATGGTTTTCCACAATTACACTCGACTTACTCAAGGTATCTATAAATTTTGAAGCAGAATTACAATCTAGATGTCGCACTGTCTTTGTTTTAATCTGAGTGCGTGGCATGGGCAGAACTAAATCAAATGTAATTAAGAAGTGATCGGAAATAACTACATTTAATGGAGTAATATTTAAATTTTGAATTTCAACTTTGTAAGTTATAATTAAATCTAATGTATGGTTATGATTATGAGTTGGACCTTTGACAATCTGACAAAATCCTACTGAATTTAACAAATAAGTAAAACATTTGCTAAAAGTGTCAGTTTCCACATCAATGTGTACATTAAAATCCCCATCAGAACTACGTGATCATAATTTATAGCCAAATCAGACAGAAGGTTGCTAAATTCAGTCATGAACAATGAATATGGCCCTGGTGGTCTGTAGACTAGCACTATAATTGTGTTGGAATCTGTTTTAATATTTAAAATGAATGCCTCAAAGGATGTAAAGTTGCCTAAATTTTTAGGAGTGATTTGCATTTTGTTACAATAAATTATTCCAAGGCCTCCTCCTCGACCAGAATCTCTAGACTTATGAAGGACGAGTATCCATCTGGTGACGCCTCAGCTAGGGAACAGTGTCACATTTACTAAGCCAGGTTTCAGTAAGAAGACACAGATCAGATTTTGTACTTAATATTATATCATTTACCAAAACAGCTTTAGTGCCAAGAGAGCGAATGTTCAATAAACAGCATTTAAAACTGCATGGTTCTTTCTGAACTGCTGATATATTTTTGTTTTAATTTGAATTAAATTTCTATTACAGATGCCCCTGGTGGAGTGTCTGGTTTTATCCCTTGGTCTAATTATACACCTTAATTTTTGGTTATCAATTAATTTATGGTTTGTATCAAGACTAAATTTACTGGATGCCCCACAACAGGGATTATGGGTAACAGCTTCAGGAAAATAACAGGTGGGATAAAGAACAGCCTGTGATTTAAGATCACATGACTGCGGCCTGGATGGTGCTCTAATCAGTCAACCAGGCAGTTTTGCTGCCATATTTTGGGATAATACATAAGATCCCTCCAGTTAGGATGAAGACCATCTCTTCTGAAAAATCCAGGCCTTTCCCAAAAATCATCCCAATTGTTCACAAATGCTATGCTTTTATTTGCACACCAGGTTTCTAGCCAGCAGTGAAAGGAATGCAATCTGCTATAAATCACATCCCTCTATATAATCTTAGTTCTGGTAGCAGAAATAGCCTATTTGTAATTTAAGGTGGAATGGAACACTTCCTAACATGTTGAATAGGACAGAAGTGACAACAAAAAGATACAGCTAATTCTTGCAGAGTCATATGTTTGACATTATTAAACAGACCTAAAAAACATGTCGCTGATTTTAGGTTTTACACATGTATGAGATAATGGTCCTACCAAACGCGTTTTTCATCATGCAGCTTATAGCTTCTATAACATCTTTTACGCAACATCTTATCAAGTCACTTTTTATCACTTTCTTCCACTAGAAAGTTGGGATTTATGGCTATGGTAAAATGAAGGCTGTTAACACCTCTAATGATATTGATTCCGAGATTAGTGTGTATGTTCCTTTTTGAGAAAATGTTTTGCTATGAACTCAACAAAAATCTTGGCCATCTATGCCTTTCTCAAACTAAGTAGCTTATTAATGGATGTTTTGATGGAAACATATGTCTAAGGACATACAGGACTTTGCCTTGTCAAGTATGTGCTCATGCTAAATTCTCACAGGGTCTGCTTGTGGGATTGATGCAGCCCTTTCTTTTCAGCTTGCAGATCATGGGAATCAATTAGCATGGATTTTATCACAGATCTTCATTCCTATAATCATGATACCATAATTTTAGTAGCATTGGACTGAATTTCTAAGTGTGCTCACTTTTTCTGTTAAAGAAACTTCCCTACTGCCAAGGTCTTGGTAGATTTATTCATCTCCAAAAATTTTTATTTGCACAGGTTTCCCTGTTCTATCATCTCGGACAGGGGTCACCAATTTGTATCCCTATTCTGGTAATTTTTATGCCAAGTTTAGCTGTTCCTTGAAATTCTCTTCCAGTTATCATCTAGAGTGCAATTGGAAGATTGACAGGGTTATTTGGAATTTGAAGAAATTTTTATGCTGTTCAGTTAGTGTATTGCAGAACAGCTGGAAGCCTTTGCTTCCCTTGGCATAATGCACACATAATACATTATATTACTTGGTACCAAGATGTCTCCTTTTAACTGTGCCTATAGATTTAAACCTTCCCAGTCATCATTTCAACTAAGACACCCAAAACCTGACGGTTGTGCTCAGCTTGCCTTGGGAGGAGGGTCCTATAATGGTGCTATGCTTTATAATTTTTCCTTTAGTACCCCTCCATTGAAGGGCCTGCTAGTGCACACACCCATATGATATCACTGCAAAGCTGAAAATTAATCTAATACACAAATATTTTTGATATAGGAAGAAAATGGAGTAGTCAAAAGAACTCATATGGGCATTGTGAGGAAGCAGTACTTACTACCGTACCACTAGGCCACCCATGATTTACTGTATATCAGTATTACAGAAATATAAAAATTGGAGTATTAGGAAGATAACAAATTAATATAATGTAGTATATAGTGGATATTTATTTGAGTTAAAAGAGTACTTCTTCCTTAACTCACACTTATGTTTATCTTGTAGAACTTCACATAGATAACAGTGTGACTGCCTGCATCTACAACAGCACAGAAGCAGAAGATGAGACTGAATCTGATGGGAATGAAATGTTTTATACAGATTACATTAATAAGAAGATAGTAATGACTCTACCTGATTTTGCAAATAAATTTGATGTAGTCCCAGGATGGCTTCAGACGGCAGAAGCTGATAGACAGACCTGTTTACATAATGTTGATGTTGCCATTCAAGCGGAAAAGTCTCCACCTGAACAGAAAGGTAAGTATCAGAAGGAAATCAATAGTTTTTATTTAATAATAATAATTGTTAATTAATTCATTTACTTATTTATTTTACAAGACAGTACATTAATATAGGAAATCTGAAGGATTACATTGGTAGCAGAAGGATACTGTCCAAAGATATTGTTTTAAAGTGGAAGAATAAAGAGAACACGGTGACAACCTGTTATAACACACACAATGGCAAAACTATCCTTATTGTCTAGAGATATACAGTAGTTACCACCTTCACTTTATTCCCTTTTTTCTATGTTCTTTGGGCTTTAGACCCTGGATTAGTTAATGATATAGTTTACTATTGTCTGACATTCACAAAATCAAGTATATCACACAAGTATTGCCTTTAGGTTTATATTCATGAATCTATCTTATTTTATTACTAGCAAAATACCCGCTACTTGGTGAAGTACTGCATTAAAATTTTTATTAAGAAGAAAATTTAACCTTTTTAAACTGAGGGAAAATATGCCAATAATTATTAAGGATCTCTTTGTATACCACATTGTGAGTTAGGCCCTCCGGTTGTAACATGACCAAGCTGTGCGCTGAGCTTACTGCTGTCATAATCGGTTTGAGTTTCATGGTTTGTTTCAATTACGTCAGTATTTGCAGGATTTGTTGTATTGAAGTGACATTTGGTATCTGTCAAGCGTTGTAAGCACACAACGGTTTCATCGATAAAATCACATCCAGCTTTTGAGAGTTTAAACATTCATAAACATCAAAGTGTCCACTACTGAAATCATCACCTGTGAATGTAAGATGTTTAAGAGGCATTGGCGGTTGTCCAAGGTGTAAAATATTTGGCCATTTCGGTCCACTTGAAAGCGACAACCGAACAATTCAGCGGCAGCCATCAACTCACATGCAGAACCATAGGTGAAGGGCTTAAGCATTTCAGTCTTATAGTGCTCCTGTGTAGTATAATTATGTCCTGTACCGTCATCACTCCACACCTTGAACCTGTCCCAGTCATTCAATACATAAGACACAATGTTCCTCCGGATATCAAGAGTGAGCCTGATATGGCCGTGTAATATGTAACAAAGAGAATGGAAAAGGTAGGTGCTCTCCGGGCATGGAAACCACTCGGTAAGTGACAGTTCTTTGATCGATAGTGATCACCTCGATAGACATGTTAATGGGGGTTGGAATGATAAAGGAAATGGGTACCTGAGCAATGTAAAGTAAGTGTAAAATACCTATACAATAACTATAATTGTAATAAACAAACAATAAAACAGCGGAGAAGCCGTGGATTAAACAAAAAGGCTGTAGTTATCAGTAGGAGACGTGAATCCCGTGGCGAAGCAAGGAAGGGAATGTAGAGACTGGAGCGACGGATGGCCTTATATAGGCAGGCAGCCAACAACATGGGAGGCGTTGGGATGGGGGACCCGCGCCGCCTCACACATGACCGAGCTGCAGGCTATGGGCGATATATATATGCGTAAGTAGGATTCAGTTAGCGTTGGGAACCCGTGTACCAAATTTCTTGAAGATGGGCCCATAAGTAACAAAGACTGTTGAAAAGTTCAATATGGCGGCCGACAGTGGCATTATACCACCGAAATAAGTACGTACATTGGTTTCGGTTAGTGCAGGGAAGCTGCCTACCAAATTTCAAGAAGATGGGGCCATAAATAAGAAAGTCCAACATGGCGGACGTTGTTGACGTTATGACCATTACGCGTAGAATGAAACCTGCTTAACCTTTGTAAGTAAGCTGTAAGGAATGAGCCTGCCAAATTTCAGCTTTCTACCTACATGGGAAGTTGGAGAATTAGTGATGAGTCAGTGAGTCAGTCAGTCAGTGAGTCAGTCAGTCAGTGAGGGCTTTGCCTTTTATTACTATAGATAACATAACATTCTCAGTTCACCTCCATTAACCCATCATAAAGTAGATTAACCTATACTCAGGTTTTATCAATAGGTCAGAGAAAAAGGCATAAAGCATGTTAAGGTAAAGAAACTTGAATTCTAATCCCAAAGCTAAATCATTATATTTTAGGTGAATCAATCAAAGATAATCTATTTAAAACTTTATATTTCATAACTATGCATCAGGAATCAGGTCACATTAGCTTACCTTAAGAAACCTCACCCAATGCAGTCCACGTATCACAATATTTGCCTTTACAGAAACTTCCTACTGCCAAGGTCTTGGAAGATTTATTCATCTCCAAAAATTTCATGTGCACAGGTTTCTCTCTTCTATCATCTCGGACAGGGGTCACCAATTTGTGTTCATTAATAGCATCAAAGATGATCAATTAGATTGATTTATGCTTACTCTCTATTGGTGATGTTGTTAGAGTATGCCAAGTATCAGCCCTCTACAAACAGAAAAATACAAAAATATGAAAATGTAACAGTGATGAATACATGGAGAACACAGTCAAATAAAACCAATAGCCATTATGAGCTGTATCTCAGAAAGAATTTGATGTTATCAAGAACTATAGGTGAGACAAGTGAGGGTAGTGTTAAAATTATTTTCATGGCTTCTACTATCCTGATATTATCATTAAGAATGTCTATTAAAATATGTCTCTGGAATAATGATTGTTAAAATCACTTGCAAAATAAAACTGATTGGGACACAAAACTATAATATAAAACAAAAATAATGTAATCAAAATGTTGTATTCACCTTAATTAAAAAAAAAAGCATCTGTGTTTGTTTCTGGACTATGTCTCTGTTATATGCCATTTGGTATGGGGTTCATAAAAGCAGTGCTACTATTTGTGGTGCACCATGTGTTTGAATTAAAAATTTAATGCATTTTATTACCAAAATGTTTTTGATGCGGTGTTTGTTGTAATGGAAAAATGTAATGCATTTATTACTTACATGTATTACAAATACATTCCAATAGATGGTTCAATGGAAATTTTAACACTTAAATATGATGAGGTCTATGTTGATTACTATGTTGACCTTAGATAGGTAACACAGCTAGTTTTCATAAATTCACTAATTAAATTAATTCACTAAATTAATCAAAATGAGACAATACCTGATTTACTGTGGATGGCTAGTGTTAAGAGTTAGTGTTAGTTGTATTTATTTTAAAGGTATATTTATTAATAAATTGCATTTTGTTTTGTTTTTTACAGATGCTCCTCGTGTGTCAGTATATCCTATGAATGACTTAGAGGTGGATATCTTTAACAACCTCATCTGCTTTGTCACAGGATTTTACCCTATACCCATTAAATTATCATGGTACAAAAATAATCAACTAATATCTGATGGAGTTGAAATTAGCCGCTATTACCCTAACGATGATTTAACCTTTCAAATATTTTCTCAAATAAATTTCATGCCTAAAATGGGAGACATTTATTCTTGTGTGGTTGAACACAGTGCTATCAGTGAACCAGTGTCAGTTTTTGGGGTAAGTTAAAGAGAACTAGTATTATTAATTTAAAAAATATTTTTGGTACACTCTTGCAATTATCCTCTTTAATAAAACCCCTGTGTGCGTCCAGGATGTCCGTGTGTGTCTTCTGGTGAAGTCTGCATGCGCGGGCAGTGCAGCGACGTCACCGTGGATGTACACACACTGGAAGCTGGGCACACAGTGAATGGCCTAGCCACAGACGTGCATGATAAGCAAATAAAGGACATCATTGCTGGGGAGAGTGCTGATTGGGTAGTCGCGCACGCACATAAAATAAAATTTAATGTTTATTCACTACTGTTCTAGCCCGCCCGTTATTTTTTTTTTTTTATTAATTTTATTACAATCCATACAAAGCAATCAAGTTTTACAAAAGAAAAATTGAGTTAAGAACAGATCGATCCCCACCCTGAGAGAGAGCAAGCCAAAAACGTTAAAATTTAAGGCTTGTAAACATACCTAAATTAAAAATTCTCTGTGCTTTATGAACTTATTTTAAAATATTACTGATTAGATCCTGCCATGTTTTGAAAAAGTCTGTACAGATCCTCTAACTGAGTATTTGATTTTTCCAATTTCAAATAATATAACACATCAGTTTCCCACTGACTTAAAAGAGGAGAGGTTGGGTTTCTTCCAGTTTATCAGAATAAGTCTGCGTGCCAACAGTGTAGTGAATGCAATCACAATTTGTTTGTCTTTCTCCACTTTAAGCCTCTCTGGAAGAACCCCAAACACAGCTGTTAATGGGTTAGGAGGGATTGTGAGTCCAAGGCTGTCTGAAGGTAATTAAAATTTTTGTCCAGAATAATGTTAATTTGGTGCAGGCCCAGAACATGTGACCTAGTGAGGCTGGGACTTGGTTGCAACGTTCGCAGGTTGGATCATGCCCTGGAAACATTTTGAGAGTTTTAGTCGAGACAGATGTGCTCGATATATAATTTTGAGTTGTATAATTGTATGCTTTGCATATGGAGCTTGAGTGAATTCTCTGCATTGCTACTTTCCACTCCTTTTCTGATATATTAATTGAGAGATCTTTTCCCAGTGTCCTCTTGGATCTTTGAAAGGAAGGGATTGTAAAATGATTTTATATATTGTAGAGATGGAGTCTAACTCCTTGAAATTGAGCAATATTTTTCCAGCATGGATGAGGGTGCAAGATGAGGAAAATCTGGAAGGTTCTGTTTAACAAAGTTCCTGATTTGAAGATAGTGAAAGAAATGTGTAGCTGGAATGTTAAATTTGGAATGTAATTGTTCATAGGATGCAAAGGCGTTGTCTATATAAAGATCTCTAAGCAAGTTAATTCCAAATTTTTCCAGATATTAAAACTGCATATGTTTGTGAAGGTTGAAAGAGGTGGTTCTCTTGCAGGGTGCCACAGATAGAAGCTTCTCCGTCTTAAAATGCTTTCTACATTGGTTCCAGATTCTAAGTGAGTGGAGCACAATTGGGTTATTAGTGTATTGCCGATAGCGTGTGTTTATTGGAGCACAGAGCAAGGAATACAAAGAAGTACTGCAGGATTTTACTTCTATTGCGGTCCAAGCCTGTGTATGTTCTTCTATTTGTGTCCAGGTTCTTATCGCCTGTATATTTGCTGCCCAGTAATAAAACTGGAAGTTAGGTAGAGCCATGCCGCCTTCTGCCTTTTGTCTTTGTAGGGTCGCTCTTTTGATGCGTGGATGTTTTGAATTCCAAATAAATGAGGTTATTGTTGAATCTAATTGCTTAAAGAATGATTTATTAATGTATATTGGGATGTTTTGAAATAAAAAGGAGCTTAGGAAGAATATTCATCTTAACAGTGTTAATTCTTCCAGCTAGTGTGAGATGAAGGGTTGACCATCTATGCAAGTCTTGTTTAATTTTTTCCATGCAGACGCGAAATTTTGTTGATAAAGAGCTTTATGTTTACTTGTGATGTTTACCCGAGGTATTTAAACTGTTCTGCAATGATAAAAGGTAGGGTGTCTAATCTAATATTATATGCTTGAGAATTCACTGGAAAGAGTACACTTTTATTCAGATTAATTCTGAGACCAGAGATCTTTTGAAATTCTGTGAGTGCTGCTAAGACTGCAGGCACAGAATTTTCTGGGTCCGATATATACAGTACCATGTCATCTGCATATAATGAGATTTTCTGTTCCAGTCCTTCTCTGCTAATCCCCTTTATCTGATCAGTATTTCGACAATGTATTGCCAGTGGTTCAATGGCAATGCAAACAACAGTGGTGACAAGGGCATCCTTGTCTAGTGCCACGTTCTAGTTTAAAGTAGTCTGAGCAAATGTTATTGATGCAAACTGAAGCTTCTGGGTTAGTATACAGTAATTTAATCCATGCACAAATGTTGGGCCAAACCCAAACTTCTCCAATGTAGTAAAAGGTATTTCCATTCAATCATGTCGAATGCTTTTCTGCATCCAATGATAATAATATTTCTGGGGTGTTTGATTTAGTTGGTGAGTATATTACATTAAACAGGCGTCGAAGATTTGAAGATAAGTGTCGGCCCCTAATAAATCCAGTTTGGTCTTGTGATATTACGAGGGAGCACTTTCTCCATCCTTCTAGCTATGATTTTAGAGAGTATTTTAACGTCGTTATTCAGAAGTGAAATTGGTCTGTATGATGCACATTGTAATAAGTCCTTATTTTGTTTTGGAAAGACAGTGATTAGTGCTTGGCGAAAGGTTTGTGGAAGAGATTGGTTATCTCTGGCTTCTGTAAATGTTGCTAATAGGAGGGAGCTAGCTGAGCGGAGAATTTCTTGTAAAACTCTGCAGGGTAGCCATCAGGGCCTGCTGCTTTTCCACCTTGGAGTGACTTTATAGCATCTAGTAATTCTGATAATGCCAGAGGTTTATCAAGTTCCTCCACACTAAAGCGTCTATTTGTGGTATCTGTAATGTATCCAGAAATGCATTAGATTGTGTATTGTCTTCTTTAAACTCAGTAGTATATAGGGATTTATAGTAGTCTCTGAAAGTGTGCATTATATTTTTGTGTTCGATGATTTTATCTCCATTCGTGTTAGTAATTACGAGATTGCATTGCACTTCTTGCTTGTGAATTTGTTGAGCTAAAAGCTTATTAGCTTTCTCTCCATGTTCATAGTAATGATGTCTGGATTTGTAAATTAGTTGTTCAGTTTCTTTAGTTGTCAAGAGGTTTAATTCTGAATGTAGAGCCTGCCTCCTCCTATGTAGAGTCTCGCTTGGTAGTCTGGCATGTTCTTCATCTATTTTAGTAATTTCGCTTTTTATCTCTGCTACTTTCTTGGCTTCGGATTTATTTCTGTGGGAAAGATATGAGATAATCTGTCCTCTTAAGAAGGCCTTAAGAGTTTCCCAGAGTATTCCTGCAGAGATCTCGGGGATGTATTTGTCTCTAGAAAGAATTTGATTTGTTTGGATATAAATTCAGTACAATTCTCGTCAGCTAATAGAAGCGGGTTGAGGCCATCTGCCGGGTGAGTGTATGGGGCTTAGTAATTTTAGCTCCAAGATCATAGGTGCATGGTCAGAAATAACAATAGCATCGTATTTACAAGATTTAATCTTAGGCAACAAGTTATTGTCTATAAAGAAGTAATCAATCCTTGAGTAGCAATGATGTACTGGTGAGTAGAAAGAATATGTTCTTGAATTTGGGTTTAAAAACCTCCAGGGATCTGATAAGTTGTGATCAGTTATAAACTTTGTAATTATCTTTGCAGTGTTAGATACTGTTCCCCCTGTGGAGGAAGTCCTATCTAAAAGTGGATTTAAACACAATTAAAGTCCCCAGCCATTATAACTTTATGAGTGTTCAGATTGGGAATGGATGCAAATAAATTTTGTATAAATTCCTTATCATCAACATTAGGTGCATAAACATTTATCAAAATCATTTTACAGTTAGATAAGTCTCCCATGACCATTACATATCTCCCTTCAGGATCCAATACTACATCTGATGCTACAAATGGTACTGTTCTATGTATGAGAATTCCCACACCTCTAGTTTTCTTTGTAAAACTAGAATGGAACATTTGGCCAGTCCAGTCTTTTGCAGCGGAACTGATCCTTGCTTAGTAAGTGGGTTTCCTGTAAAAATACTATTTTAGCATTTAGACCTGTTAGGTGAGAGAGTACTTTCTTTCTCTTTAATTCGTGATTCAGGCCTTTAACATTCCAGCTTACGAAGTTAACTGTCCCATCATGGAGACACTGATTCTGAGTTTTTGATGTCATTTTATAGTCTTAACTGGAAGTGAGAGCTTCAGCCTTAATTTCCTATTTCCCCTAGAGTTGTTGCCATGCAGCTTATTATTACGTTGGTAGTTATAATTATAAAGATTTGAGGATAGATTAGGTATAGATCAAGCCTGCTCTCTTTCTCTCCCCCTTAACCCCCACCCTCCCTTTTGCCTCCCCAAGTGAGGCTAAAACCCACTTCACATAGTCCCAGTCCTCTGACATACCCAGAGACAGAGCGTCCAAAGCAAAACAAGCCCCATGCAGTGGCGCTTTAGGGTTAAAAGATAGAGATATCTGTTACCAATATAGTCTTTAAAAAGAAAAAAAAAAAGAATTTTGCACTTAAAATATATATATAGTCTTCAGCAATTTTAGTGCATTAAGATGATACACCCAGATAATAAACCCGGGATGGTGTTAAAATGTGTCCAGAATAAGCATAACAAGTCTTAATGCAGTAATAGCAATAACAATAAACCAAGGGTATGATATTGAACAGTCTCGTTTAGGGTAAGATGAAATAATTAGAAAAGAAAAAAAAAAAAAAGAGTAATTAAGCACAATAAAACATAAACAGATAGCCCTAGTAATACTAAGTAATAATGAGTAATATAATAATAATGAGAATATATGCTGATAAAACCCGTATTTTAAAACAAACAGATCAGACAGTAGATTATTAATCATTGCTATATCATTAACGCCATGACTCACTATTATGTATCAGAATAGTCCGGGATCAGCTTTCTTAATTCTTTTCTGCTTCTTCCTTGCTAGCGAAGACATAGAATTGACCCTGCCATTCCACTTTCAGTTTTGCGGATACAAGAGGCTGTATTTGACGCTGGCTTGCCGTAACCGCTGTTTAATGTTATAGAAGGCTGCGCGTTTAGTAGCTGTTGCTGGAGAGAAGTCAGGAAGATACGAATGTGGTTATTTTCATATGTAATATCTTCCTTTTTTCTGAGGAGTGCCATCACCTCTAGCTTAAATGCTAATCGTTCAAAACGAACTATAAAAGATCTTGGTCGGGTCTACGGTGTTTGATCGCGTGCTGTAAGCGCTGCTATCTCAGATTCTGCTTTAAAGTCCTCCCGATTATTTTAGAAAAAGTTCAGCTGCGAATTTCACAGGGTTTGAACTTTCTCGATTCTCAGGCAGACCTTCAATTCTGACATTATACCTTCTACTCCCATCTTCCAAAGCAGCCAGTCTGTCTCCGAGTTTTTGCATTGAACTGACATTAACTGCTTTTCCTCGGCACTGGCAGCTGCCTTTTCGCCATTTCAATCCGATACGTGAATGTCTCCTTGAGATCCTCCAATTGATCAGTAAGCGTGCTCAGTTTGACCTGAATGCGCTCTTCAATTTTACCCAGCACCTGTCGAAGCTCAAGTTGCACCTCTTGACGCAGCCTTTCCATCTCCTGTTTCAAATCCTGTTTCAGTCTCTCAAGTGCCTTTGCCGTTGCTTTCTCATTAGCCTTCTCGCTTTTCTTTATATCTTGCGTGAGCTCAGCGAGCAGCACCTTCAGTTCAGATAGTTCAATTGTGCTTTTTGTACGAAGATGAAGCAGCAGGCTCTGCTGAAGCCGGTGTCCCTGCTGCTCCGGCTTGCGTAGTGCGTAATTGAAGCGCGGACTTCAAGGCCCTTTCCAGCTTCAGGTGATCTTCTCCGATCGGCGAGCTATCCAGATCTGCACTCACGATTGTACCCTCGCTCCCCTTTTCGCTCTCAGCCGGCGACGATGTAGCGGACCGTGGTCCCGAGGAGTCTGTACTTTCGCCCATCTGATCCAGGTCTGTCTCTGAGAGGCCGTATCTCGAACTAGGGCTTGCTGATCGTAGCTTGGATGTAGCTTTAGTCTTCGATTCTTTCGGACCCCCCTTCTTGTTGGCCATGTTTATATGTGCTTACATATACTGTAGCAGTCCCTCTCAGGTTGAATAAATACAAGATATCTCAGGATAATAAGCAAATAATATGAAAATAACACGCTGCTAGCGGAGCTCCACTTCAGACGTCCATCTCTCGCAACGGACGAGACTATTCTAACGGGCTTAATGTCTAGTACTATATATTAAACAAAATGCACATTAAAGTAACTGCATTTTTGAGAATATTTGATATTCTCAAAAAATAAAAAGTGAAGAATTTCATAAATTGTGTTCACATGCAAATCCAAAGGAATATATGAAAATGAGCTATAACAGAGAAAGTCAAAAGTCATAGTCAAACACAGTCACAATCCACCCACTGCATGGCATTCCAGAATAAAGTCTGTGCTGTACTGATGAGAGAATCTTAGCATTAGTCTCAAGCCCTTGTAAGTCTGAACTGGATTAAGTGGGTTAGATAATTGATGGATGAATGAAACCACCATTTTCATTGCTATTATCCTTACTCTGGGTTATCCAGTAATAAATATTAGATTCCATCAAAAGTACACAAAGTCATTCTCCCAAATTGCCAATATGCCATAGTCTGTAAGTGACTATATACTATGTATGCAGGACACATCAAGCATGCCACCATTCAGTAGTTAATCATATTTCTGTATTTTAAGGCACTTTTAATATATGTACTACATATTGTTAGTCCTGTAGTAGTCCTTACATAGAAGGAGGTTCTGACCAATTCAGAGCCTGCCTCAGCAGTAATACTCGTGTAACAGAGGTCAAAATGCCTCCATTTGGAGTAATCTTCAGTATATTGAATCCAGCTCATTCACTGAAAAATAAGATTGTAAATGGTTAATAAACCAAGGGACAAGCAATGGTCATTCACTTAATCCAAGGAGGACATTACTATTCTTAAGTGGTGAAATGAATAAAGGTAATTAAATTAATGTAATAACTCTTAATGTATAAATAATCTTAAAAGTAATGGCAGATTAATGCCAAAGTGAGAAACATTTTGCAAGTGGGAAAGAAAAACAGTGCATCGATTTCCCTTGCAGGAAAGACATTAATCAATTGATTTTAATCATAATTTATTGGCTTTTCTTTTAACAATATCAGTAATTGATGAGACATTTTGATAAATGTTCCTCATTATTTTCCTTTCCTTTCTTTGTAGATGGGGTTCCAAGACATAAGACTTACAGTATATCAAGATATATATGCAAACTTGAAACAAAACAATACACTTTATTAATAAAACCAGGATTATAGAATGCATTGACTTAAAACACAAGAAGCAAAGTATTTAAGACAGACAAATATATAACACTGGAGATGTATTTCTGAAATTTCTTGGTTTTTGCAAGGTTTACCATTTAGTGTTTTACTTTTGGTATTTAATGATAAGGAACGTAAATTTGCTATTTCTAGTGTACAACCGTAAGTATGAGAGCTAAACATCTATGCTTGTTTGGTTAATTTCAAGCTCAAAGCAGCCATTACTGAGCAGAGGGAGGATATCTATGTTGTGTTGTTCAAAAAGAAGGATTTAGAAAATTTATAGTGCTCAACCGTCATAAACTTCAGAGCAATAAAGTCACCTCTTAAATCTGAAAAAACTTTAGCTTTGAATATACAGTGCATCCGTTAAGTATTCACAGCGCATCACTTTTTTCACATTTTGTTATGTTACAGCCTTATTCCAAAATGGATTAAATTTATTTTTTCCTCAGAATTCTACACACAACACCCCATAATAACAACATGAAAAAAGTTTACTTGAGGTTTTTGCAAATTTATTAAAAATAAAAAACTGAGAAATCACATGTACATAAGTATTCACAGCCTTTGCCATGAAGCTCAAAATTGAACTCAGGTGCATCTTGTTTCCTGATCATCCTTGAGATGTTTCTGCAGCTTAATTGGAGTCCACCTGTGGTAAATTCAGTTGATTGGACATGATTTGGAAAGGCACACACATGTCTATATAAGGTCCCACAGTTGACAGTTCATGTCAGAGCACAAACCAAGCATGAAGTCAAAGGAACTGTCTGTAGACCTCTGAGACAGGATTGTATCGAGGCACAAATCTGTGGAAGGTTACAGAAAAATTTCTGCTGCTTTGAATGTCCTAATGAGCACATCACAGCCTTTGCTCAATACTTTGTCAATGCACCTTTGGCAGCAATTGCAGCCTCAAGTCTTTTGAATATGATGCCACAAGCTTGGCACACCTATCCTTGGCCAGTTTCACCCATTCCTCTTTGCAGCACCTCTCAAGCTCCATCAGGTTGGAGGGGAAGCGTCGGTGCACAGCCATTTTAAGATCTCTCCAGAGATGTTCAATCGATTCAAGTCTGGGCTTTGGCTGGGCCAATCAAGGAAATTCACAGAGTTGTCCTGAAGCCACTCCTTTGATATCTTGGCTGTGTGCTTAGGGTCATTGTCCTGCTGAAAGATGAACCGCCCCCGAGTCTGAGGTCAAGAGCACTCTGGAGCAGGTTTTCATCCAGGATGTCTCTGTACATTGCTGCAGTCAGCTTTCCAATTATCCTGACTAGTCTCCCAGTTCCTGCCGCCCAAAAATCTTCCCCACAGCATGATGTTGCCACCACCTTGCTTCACTGTATGGATGGTATTGGCCTGGTGATGAGCGGTGCATGGTTTCATCCAAACGTGACGCCTGGCATTCATCTTTGTCTCATCAGACCAGAGAATTTTGTTTCTCATGGTCTGAGAGTCCTTCAGGTGCCTTTTGGTAAACTCCAGGTGGGCTGCCATGTGCCTTTTACTAAGGAGTGGCTTCCGCCTGGCCACTCTACCATACAGACCTGATTGGTGGATTGCTGCAGAGATGGTTGTCCTTCTGGAAGGTTCTCCTCTCTCCACAGGGGACCTCTGGAGCTCTGACAGAGTGACCATCGGGTCCTTGGTCACCTCCTGACTAAGGCCCTTCTCCCCTGATCTCTCAGTTTAGATGGCTGGCCAACTCTAGGAAGAGTCCTGGTGGTTTCAAACTTCTTCCACTTACGGATGATGGAGGCCACTGTGCTCATTAGGACATTCAAAACAGCAGAAGTTTTCTGTAACCTTCCACAGATTTGTGCCTCGAGACAATCCTGTCTCGGAGGTCTACAGACAATTCCTTTGACTTCATGCTTGGTTTGTGCTCTGACATGAACTGTCAACTGTGGGACCTTATGTAGACAGGTGTGTGCCTTTCCAAATCATGTCCAATCCACTGAATTTACCACAGGTGGACTCCAATTAAGCTGCAGAAACATCTCAAGGATGATCAGGGGAAACAGGATGCACCTGAGCTCAATTTTGAGCTTCATGGCAAAGGCTGTGAATACTTATGTACATGTGATTTCTCAATTTTTTTTATCTATAATAATAAAAGGCAAAGCCCTCACTGACTGACTGACTGACTCATCACTAATTCTCCAACTTCCCATGTAGGTAGAAAGCTGAAATTTGGCAGGCTTATTCCTTACAGCTTACTTACAAAAGTTAAGCAGGTTTCATTTCAAAATTCTATGCGTAACGGTCATAATGGTCGATAACGGTCGACAACGTCCGCCATGTTGAACTTTCTTATTTATGGCCCCATCTTCACGAAATTTGGTAGGCGGCTTCCTGTACTTATTTCGGTGGTATGACGCCACTGTTGGCCGCCATATTGAACTTTCCTACGCCACCAATTTTCAAACTTCCGAGTAGGTAGAAGGCTGACCCCATCTTCACGAAATTTGGTAGGTGGCTTCCCTGTGCTAACCAAAACCGATGTACGTACTTATTTGGTGGTATGGACGCCACTGTCAGCCGCCATATTGAAATTTCCAACGTCACTAATTCTCCAACTTCCGTGTAGGTAGAAGGCTGAAATTTGGCAGGCCCATTCCTTACAGCTTACTTACAACAATTAAGCAGGTTTCATTTCGAAATTCTACATGTAACGGTCATAACGGTCAACAACGTCCGCCATGTTGAACTTTCTTATTTATGGCCCCATCTTCTCGGAATTTGGTAGGCGGCTTCCCTGCACTAACCAAAACCAATGTACGTACTTATTTCGGTGGTATGATGCCAGTGTCAGCCGCCATATTGAACTTTTCAACAGTTTTTGTTACTTATGGGCCCATCTTCAAGAAATTTGGTACACGGGTTCCCAACGCTAACTGAATCCTACTTACGTACATATATACGTCAATAGCCTACAGCTCGGTCACCGTGAGGCGACGTTGGGTCCCCATCCCAACGCCTCCCACGTTGTTGGATGCCTGCCTATATAAGGCCGTCCGTCGCTCCAGTCTCTACATTCCCTTCCTTGCTTCGCCACGGATTCACGTCTCCCTATTGATAACTACAGCCTTTTGTTTAATCCACGGCTTCTCCGCTGTTTTATTGTTTGTTTATTACAATTATAGGTATTGTATAAGTGTTTTACACTTACTTTACATTGCTTAGGTACCTATTTCCTTTATCATTCCAACCCCATTACCATGTCTATCGAGATGATCACTATCGATCAAAGAACTGTCACTTACCGAGTGGTTTCATGCCGAGATAGCACCTACCTTTTCCATTCTCTTTGTTACATATTACACGGCCATATCAGGCTCACTCTTGATATCCGGAGGAACATTGTGTCTTATGTATTGAATGACTGGGACAGGTTCAAGGTGTGGACTGATCACGGTACAGGAGATAATTACACTACACAGGAGCATTATAAGAATGAAATGCTTAAGCCCTTCACCTATGGTTCTGCATGTGAGTTGATGGCTGCCGCTGAATTGTTCGGTTGTCGCTTTCAAGTGTACGAAATGGCCAAATATTTTACACCTTCGACAACCGCCAATGCCTCTTAAACATCTTACATTCACAGGTGACGATTTCAGTAGTGGACACTTTGATGTTTATGAATGTTTAAACTCTCAAAAGCTGGATGTGATTTTATCGATGAAACCGGTTGTGTGCTTACAACGCTTGACAGATGCGAATGTCACTTCAATACAACAAATCCTGCAAATACTGTCATAATTCAAACAAACCGTGAAACTCAAACCGATTATGACACCAGCAATCCAAGCTGTGAGATTTGAGACAAGATTACTGTTCACATGGCCAACTGTAAGTTGCATGCTCAAGAGTAAGCTCAGCGCACAGCTTGGTCAAGTTACAACCGGAGGCCGAACTGACAACGTGGTATACAAAGAGATCCTTAACAAATAATTATTGGCATATTTTCCCTCAGTTTAAAAGGTTAAATTTTCTTCTTAATAAAAATTTTAAGGCAGTACTTCGCCGCTGCGAAGCGTGGGTATTTTGCTAGTTTTTAATAAATTTGCAAAAACCTCAAGTAAACTTTTCACGTTGTTATTATGGGGTGTTGTGTGTAGAATTCTGAGGAAAAAATTTTGGAATAAGGCTGTAACATAACAAAATGTGGAAAAGTGATGCGCTGTGAATACTTTCCGGATGCACTGTACTGCTTTGTACTTGGACAAACTTTTTCAGTGGTTTAGATGAAGCAAAAGGTGCAGTCACATCTGACCTTAAGGGTTTTCTTTACCTGGCTAAACGTCACCGAGTCAGGAAAAGTTCTTCCACCTAAGGCATTCCCAGCCTATCCCAGCAATCATAAGGTGCAAGGTAGGACCAAGACAGGCCAATCCATTGCAGGGTCAGACATGTTTTCCATCTTTGAATAACATCTTGTTATAAGATGAAATTTACAAACCAAAGTGACCATAGATTATATGGAGAGCTGTGGAACAATTCTGTCTGGAATTCAGATGTGTAGGGTGCAGACAGCTTTCTGGATCTCTCTTAAATCTGCATTTTGTCATAGAGGGAGCCTTGTATGCCACTGAAAGAATAACAAAATAGGGTAATGCCCTCTTTCCTCTTACACTGTTCATAGTCTGGTGGCACAACACATATAAAACTTTTCACACAATAGATACATTCCCAATTTGGAAATGGCTGCAGATTGGTTTTGGTATGAGCTGCCAGTAATGAGACTTTATTGTGTTTTATGACAGAATAAACTAACTCCTGCACAAGCATACAATGACCAAAATGAGTGATGTGGAGTCTGGCATACATATACCTGGTTTGAGGGGTCACAAAATTTGCACTATGACTCTTTCTGAAGCTTTAAAGAGCAGTGTGATCTTTAAAGCTGTCAAAAGTGATTTTACAGCTCCACCAATTTGCAGTCTTTAAATTGTGGCTATCATTGCAGGTAGCAACTCATGGACTGCAGCAGGTGTTGCACTATAAAAAGTGGCGTTACAAATTTGGAAATTATGGAGCTAAAGGAGGAGAAGGAGAGCATTAAAAGTACATTATTCATTAAAGGAGAATTCAGAAATAGTGATTTTAACAGTACTATCTAAGGCAGTGGTTCTCAGGTTGTTGGTTTTCTTCCAACCAGATTCACAATCAGTGATAAAATTAATCTCATTTATCTAGTTGGTCTTTTATTCTCTTCTCTTATTCTGCATTCAGAAAACAACAAATTTGCTCCCTTCATTGTATCCTAAAAATGACAATTAAAACAATTAGAGTTGATGCCCAGGCAAACCACACTGATGAAAGGCTACAACTACTTCACCATCAGACTCACCAATTAGTAAATAATGCATTAAATAACCAGAACACCTGAAAGAGAAGAATAAAAATCAGGATGAAAACATTATTACAAAAGTGCAAAACAAAAAGAAAAACTACATTATCCTCAAACAACTGCTTATTAAATCCATCCATCCATTTTCCAACCCACTATATCCTAACTACACGGGTCACGGGGTCTGCTGGAGCCAGTCCCAGCCACACAGGGCGCAAGGCAGGAAACAAACCCTGGGCAGGGCGCCAGCCACTGCAGGGTGCACACACCCCACACACCAAGCACACACTAGGGACAATTTAGGATTGCCAGTGCACCTAACCTGCATGTGTTTGGACTGTGGGAGGAAACCGGAGCACCGGAGGAAACCCACACAAACACGGGAGAACATGCATACTCCGTGCAGGGAGGACCGGAAGCGAACCTGGGTCTCCTAACTGCGAGGCAGCAGCACTACCTACTGTACCACCCTGCTTATTACATTTTAATAAAAATTTATCAAACTTAGTTTTGTAATTTGTTTCATTTTCTGGGACTACAACTGATAATTCTAATGTAATAGAATTTTCCAAAGTGAAACTGGATTAAATATAATGTTAACAACAGTATTTTAGGATAGATGGAATTGACCAATGATTAAATTCATGAAATAGAAGAGATTACCATTGTCGTGTTATTCAACAGAAGGAAATTTCTGAAATAATGCTTTTGTAAATTCTAATCTACTACTTTCTGACTCTTATACTACTCTTCCTAAAAGGGCACCAGTTGAATTTTTAAAAGTAAATTTCAGCAAAAATGTTTGAGATAGAAAAGAATTGGTGGGTATATTGATTTCAGTATGGAGTAACTATGAGCTACTAAGGTCTGTACATCTTCTGAAAGTGTCATATCACCAATTGTGTGACAACCTCAAACCAGGTGGATGTATGCTTCTCATGAAAGCAAGGTGTTGATTATGGTTTACACATTGTAAGAGAATCAAAGGACAATGATGAAGAGTTGGTATCAACCTTGTAATCCTATATAATTGGATCACAAGCAAAATAGAAAAACAAGCAAATAATTGTTGAGCTCATTTAAAACATGAGTGCAGAACATAACTGGCAAAATGGCGGAGTTTCCAGTTTTCCTTCCTCCCAGCAGGAAGAGATGGATGGACACTGGAAGTGACCTCAGAGAGATTCTAGCCATCAATCATCTGACCTGCAGAGGGAGGAAGAGAGAAAGGCTTTAAGACAGAGTAGCAACCCTGGTGTGGCACTGAATTTCAGTCACTACAGCCCTTCAGCTGTCCCCTATGTGCACAAGTGTGACAGGACTCCCATCCCCAAGCCCCTTAGCCCAGACCTGTCAGGTCAGTTGGTCTGAACTGTGAGGTCATGAGCCCAAGAAATAGCATCGACATTGGCATGGAGAGAACTGCAACGATGGAGGACTTTGAATCGATAAGGCTGAAGGTCGAAAACCATGTGGTGACTGGCAGATTTGACTTTTGTGAAGTGCCATCCACTGTTGGAGTGCATGGTTGGTCATCCGAGTGAACCCATGGCCCAGAAGTTAGTAACTCAGCTGGTAAATAGCCCATTTTATCGCAAAGGCTTCTCTTTCCATCGCTGCATAACTGGTCTCTCAGTCCAGTAGCTTCTAGCTCAGGAACATGACAGGTGTTCAACACCATTGACACTTTGGCTCAACTGAGACCTGTGTCCACAGTGTTAATCTGTAATATAAAAGGCAAAGAAAAGTAAGAAATCATCAATACATGTGGTGACATAAGGGCCTATGCCACCGGGTACGCACTTTGTGCTTAAGAATGATTTACTATATGCTGAGCATGAGGGCAAGGTTAAGGTCATTGTTGTCAGTTCCAAACGTATCTGGTAGCAGGTTTGTGAATTAGCTGTCATCTATGCGCATGCACATGACAACATGAATACAACTGGTGATTCCTTGGAATGAGTTATTGGCCTATTAGAACAAGTATTAGAACAGAAATCAAAACAGTGTGTTATTGATGTTGTCTGTCAGACTTTGCAGACAGAAAACTGTAAAAGGATTGCCAGAAGAGATACACAGTGTAGTGTCAGGGTGCACAGCATCATAGATCATTTTATCTTGAATTACCTCTGTTTTAACTGTTATCAAAACAGGCATACTAAGATCAGTTGCACAGCAAAGTTCAAACTGCTTGAATTTTATTTTAATAATAGTTCTATATTTGAGCCACAGAAAATAAAGGATCCACAATTTGAATAATTTAGGAAGATTTGGAATTACTATATATTGTGTGTTTTGGAGATAATGTTTCAAAGATAGCTGTGCAAAACACAGGTTGAATTAATTCTTCATTTTTGTAGAAGCATTTCTAAGAAGCACTGTAAAAGTAATGTTCTGCTTCTGTTCAGAAAGGTGCTTTGCATACAAATGTGACCATGCTGCATAATGCTTGCTGGTTGTGGTGAAATGAAAATAAAATCTATAGGAATATGTGAATGGTTGACTAAGTGTACAACTATACTTTGTTAGTGCTACCTTTTGTAGTGGACAGACAGAGTGATATTGGGCAGTAAAGTTTTGAAATATCTTATTCAGACTTCAATCAGAAGTATTTTTAAGTATGAACCAAAAACCCTGCATGTGATAAAGTTTTAGCTATAAAATATGATGTTGAGTTGTCTAATTTTAAGAGATGGTAGGGCAAATGTTTATCTGAGAAGGAGACACAACCAATGCACAATCATTTGTTTTGTGTAAACACACAAGCAATAATGTACTTTCTGTTGATATCACTGTTATTGTGGAGCCCTCAGTAGCACTTTATGTACCAAGGTTGATACTGATTGAGAAAATGGCTTAATGTTTGTACATTAAAATATGCACACTTCCTACCTGATAGAATGAATGTGTTAGCTGATTTGGGTGGAAATGCCTTCTTTAGCACTTTAGATTTTACATCTTGCTATAAAAACGCCGCTTCTCACAACCAACAAAAGTAGTATACAGATTTTACATCAAGTCTTGGAATATGTAAGTATGTTTGACTGCTTCAAGGACTTAGTAATAATCCAGCAAAGTTTAAAAGAAAGACGATGCACATTTCAGAGACCAGGGGCCTCATATATAAATGGTGCATACGCATAGAAATGTTGTGTAAGAACGTTTTCATGCTCAAATCACGATGTATAAAACCTAAACTTGGCGTAAAGCCACACACATTTCCATGGTACCTCATACCCTGTCGTACGCAAGTTCTCCGCCGGTTTTGCAGACTGGCGGCACACAGCCAAAGCAGTGCTACTCTCCCTGTGTGGTTACCCTTTCTTAGATCCACATCCATGACAGCGGCTTTATCAAATACACTGAAATTAACCGCGTATCGCTTATAAATTTAAGGCACCTAATTGTAATAAACCTGTAACAATATAATGGTGACAGAATGGCCAAACTATTCCACTGGCATGGCTGCTTTAGCGTTGCTAGAGGACCTCGCAAATGGAAGGATTAAAAGAGAACGCGTATTCCAAGATCATACTGATTTCTTGGCACATTTTGATGACTTGCCTCTAAGTCGGTTTAGATTTCCAAGAACAATCCTCTTGGAGCTAAGTGCTAAACCAGCACCAGCTTTACAAAGGCAGACTTTAAGGAACTGTGCTCTACCTGCTACTTTGCAAGTTTTGATTCACTCTCGGTTTTTAGCCACAGGAGCTTTTCAGCGTGAACTGGGTGACCAATCCGGTATTTCTCAGTCATCACTTAGTCGTGCCATGCCAGATGTATGGGATGGTATTATCCGCTTGTCAAGCAGATATATAAGATTTCCGTACATTACTGTTAAACAGGCAAACATCAAAGCACAATTTGCAGCAATGTCCGGTTTTCCCAATGTAATCGGCGATCGACTGCACACACATTGCTATGAAGGCACCTTCACAGAATGAATTTGTTTATGTAAATAGAAAGCATTTTCACTCTATTAATGTGCAAATCATCAGTGATGAGAAAATGCCTCACTAATGTTGTTGCAGATGGGCTGGCTCAACTCATGATTCATTCATCCTGAGACGTAGTAGTGTGGGGAACAAACTTTGAAAATGGTGCTGTGCGTGATGGCTGGCTTCCCTGTAAGATAAGACATTTATTACCTTTTTGGTTACAGTTGTACGTTATCTGTACAATGTAACCATATAACATGATTATTCAGGTGACAGTGGGTACCCGCTGAAGACGTGGCTCCTCACCCCTTTGCCAACCCACTGACTGAACAAGAGCGATGCGTTATACTGACCTCCACTCTTGGGCTCGTCGGTGGTAGAACATACTATAGGGCAGCTTAAGAGAAGCTGGTGCTACCTGGATAAGATTGGTGCAGGGCTGCTCTATAGTCCACTGAAAGTGTGTTGCATCGCAAGCATGTACGTAGCATTCTATATGGCACTCATTCGTAACTTGCCGGTACCTGAAGAGATGCGATATGATGAACCTTTTCCTCAGTGTTAAATCAATGAATGAATGAATGCACAGTGACACAGTGGTAGCACTGCCAACTAGATGTAAGGAATCTGAGGGTCGTGCTCTAAATGCTGCTTGCACATGGGTCTATGTGGATTTTCTCTGGTTTCAAGACAGTTCAATGTCATGCAGGTTAGGTGAATTGACAATTTTAAATCATCCCCTGATATGCGTGTGTGTGTGTGAGTGTGTTTGTGTGTTCATTCTGCGATGAGCTGGCACCCTGTCTATATGTTATTCCTGTCTGAAACCACTGTATGCTAGGATAGGCTCCAGCTGCCCTACTTCCCTGAATATGTGGGTTTAGAGGAAGGATCAGTGAGTACTACAATCTGTCCTGCCCAAAACAACTCTCTCTCACAAATCACTGTTCCATAAAAGAAACAGAGAAAAACTTCCAGATTTACCTTACGAGCGATTATTTCAACTTGTTTTACACTGCCAAAAGACACTCCTGTCAGGAAAACAGACATCAGTAAATTCAGCATTATAACAATTGAAACAATAGTGCATGTGGCTACAGTTATATCTGCCTGTAAAAGTAACGCCATGTCAGTGTGAGCAAATATCCATTACACATTAAACATTTCCCTGTTGCAAATTATTTAAAAAACAGATATGTGATATTTTTATCTTTAATAAAGCAAACAGATAACAGAAAATGCTTGAACTTTCAAATCACTGAAGTAAGTCGTATCTAAATGTTAAGGTATGCATACATTTCCTTACTCCTTAAAACTTAAATTTGTCATAATTAAAATATGCAGAAAAATTAACTTAAAAACACAGTGTTTTCTGCCACTTAAATATTGCTAATGGTATTTGTGTCCTTTTAAATTATAATGATTGACTTATAAGTCTATTTAGACGTCCATGGCTTGATCCCATTTCTGGTATGGCTTGTTCCTCTTTGGAATCAGACAATTTGATTGTTTGTAGACAATTATTACAGCCCAATCTCCAGCTTCAAGTTAAAGTGATTTTATCTCTGATGGGCTAAGAAGAGCAGCTTCTACCTGCAGGAATTGAGAGTTTTGCTCAATATTAGTCAGTATTGCAATACTTCATCTGTAATTGCAGAAAGTTACTTATGGTTCCCATATTAATATCTCATGAGGTGTTAGACCTGATTCTTTAGGGGTGTCCCTTATTAACAATAATGCTAACTGTAAAAGATGGTCACTTTAATCCAGTTTCTTGGCCAATTTCTTTTAATGGTTAAAGTAAATTCTGCAGGTGATCAATGTACATGTTTCCTTTCATTTTGTCTATTATTTTTAATATAGGTCCTTCAATAAAAACTTATTCTTTATAGTTGTATCTAGGTTGGCTACTGTTGTGGCTTTCACTCAATTGAAAAGCATATTCATCACAACAAGTAAATAAAACACAATATAAAAAGTCAATCTTAATATATACTAAGGGAAGATGCATTCAGTTGATCTCACAATATTTAAACCATTGACACATAACCTTTGCTGCTATACAAGTAACTTTGCAATCTAAAATGAATTTACTTTAAAACAAAGTCAGCTCTTCCCTCTTATTGACAGCTGTGTGGAAGTTATTAAAGAATCATGTTCTGGGAGGTTCCTGTAGAATTTAAGATTATTCCAGTGAATTATTCTAAAGTACAGATTTGTCTGTCTCTCTGTTCACTGTACACTTTAATGGATGGCAATATAACACTAGTGTCCTCCAGAGAGTATATCTTAGTCAGCATAGCAAGGAGAAGTAAAGGAAGAAATCCACAGTCTGGACCGGGAAATTCTGATTAGTTTTAGGATGAGAACAAAAGAAGCTCTAATAGCTAAACTCCACATTCCCTTTTTCAATTTCTTTAATTACAGAGGATTGTCCAGGTACTGTATGTGCACATTTTTCTTTCTTTTGCAGCCTCAAATTGTAAATCAGTTACAAAAGTGTTGCTATTTCACTAAAAGTCTTATTCATATAGAATATATTTTATCATTTTCTACATAAAGGCCGTTAAACTTTTTCAAAGGTTATTTAGATCTATTAACATCTCTTAACAGGTTATCTAAAAGATAAAACAGTTTCATATATATATATATATATATATATATATATATATATATATATATATATCTCAGTTATGATTCTTTAAGCTATTATTTTACTAATTAAATTAACACATATCTTTCTACCTTAGGCTTTAGAATTTTAACAAAGTACCCAGAATATTTAATTAGAACATCAAATTATAAGAAATAAAACTTAACTTTCCATCAACGATGTAGTCATGCAAACATTAACATTCTATTTTATTTCACAATTAAAATATACAAATTACTTATGACACAAGGAGTGGATGGGAATAGAAATCAATATATCACATGCATCAAATGCATTATAATTCAAAATCTATTTGTATTTAAAATGCAGTGTAGTTAGTGCATCACCATTGTACAGTATATTGAGAATGTAGGTTTGCCTGCTTTGCCAGTTACACTACTTTAAAATAAGAAAATATTCTAATATATAAAATTTATCTGTGCTTAATAACATTTATTTCTTTTAACCATAACTTCCTGTTAAGGCTAGTTCATGCACGTTTTTCATTGATTGTTGGAGATTTTCCTTGCATTTTTTTCTGGAGTGTTGGCTCTGTAGAAAAGCACACTCTACCTCTTTTAGTTAAACATTTTCTCTTGCATTACACACCCACTTATTAGTACAACATATCTTAGTATGGAACACCACCTAAACTGGAGGCTAGTGCTTATCATCAACGTCCTTACTGTCTTAGAAAATATGTCTATGTTTAGTTTAAAATTACTAAAAGAACTTCCTTCCATTTAAAGCATGGCCAGCACTGAAAAGGAAGGTGGTGCATACATTATACCAAATCTGGAAAACCTATACAAACACAAGGATAACATACAAACTCTACACAGAAGAAATGCAAGCTTGAACCTTCATTTCTTATTGCCGGCAGCAATGCTAATCGGTGTCACCATACCACCCTACTTAATAGTTCTTAAGTTACCCAACAACTCTAGCTCAAACTTTTAAAACCGTATCAATATCCTATATATCCACGTGAAGAATTCTTTAGTTATGGATTCTATTTAATCATTCAGCTGACACACACACAACTAGTATTATTAGATGATCCACTGTGGCAACCTCTAAATGGGAGCAGCCAAAAGAAGAAGAAGAAGAATGCACATTCTCCACTTCCCAATAGCTTCACAGAGTACTCGGCCTCATCCACACACACACTAGAATCTTCTTTATTCTCAAAAGAAATTGTCTCCTTCATATTTTATTACTATCAAAAGAACATTTTCCTTAAACTTGATCATAGTTTGAAGGAAAGATGTTATTGACATTTATAGACATTTTACAAGCAAAACTGTAGATCTTTTCATTATACCAAATATTACATTCGGAATACATAATACATAATATTTTAACCCAAACTAATTCAGAGCCCTGGAATATTTCTAATTCTGAGTCAGAATATATTTTTGCAAATAGATAGAACTTTATTTGTCCCCAGGGGAAATTTGGCTTTTGCAGAAGTTCTTTAAATAAACAAACACATAAATGGGTAAGTAAGTAAGTAAGTAAATAAATAAATAAATGTACACACACACACACACTTTAGCCTGAACACACACCAGAATGAATATAAAGCAAGCAAATTAAAATAAAAGAAAAGGTCTCACTTGGCTGTCACAATCAGAGTGAGACATTATGCAAATGAATTGCTGTTTGTATAAAGGAGCCCCAGTAGCATTTGTTGACCTTCTTCTTTGGCTGCTCCTGTTAGGGTCACCACAGCGGATCATCTTCTTCCATTTCTTTCTGTCCTCTGCATCTTGTTCTGTCACACCCATCACCTGCATGTCCTCTCTCACCACATCCATAAACCTTCTCTTAGGCCTTCCTCTTTTCCTCTTCCCTGGCAGCTCTATCCTTAGCATCCTTCCCCAATATACCCAGCATCTCCTCTGCACATGACCAAACCAACGCAATCTCGCCTCTCTGACTTTGTCTACCAACCATCCAACTTGAGCTGACCCTCTAATGTCCTCATTTCTAATCTTATCCATCCTTGTCACACCCAGTGAAAATCTTAACATTTTTAACTCTGCTATATCCAGATCTTTCTCCTGCTTTCTGGTCAGTGCCACCATCTCCAACCCATATAACATAGCTGGTCTCACTACCGTACTGTAGACCTTCCCTTTCACTCTTGCTGATATCCGTCTGTCACAAATCACTCCTGACACTCTTCGCCACCCATTCCACCCTGCCTGCACTCTCTTCCTCAACCACCATTACTCTGTACTGTTGATCCCAAGTATTTAAACTAGTAGCATTTGTTGATGTCTGCTGAATAATCTGTTGACTGAAATTACTCAGTATGTCAGAGAAAGGATGTGCAACATTGTTCATAATGGCACTCAGTTTTGTTTTAATTCTCTCCTTTGCTACCACCTTCAGATAGTCCAGAGTGTGTCCTAGAACTGAGCCTTTTAATTAGCTTGTTGATTCAGGGGCCTCTCTTGAAGTGATGTTAAAACCCAGCACACCATAGGGTAGTAAACCTCACTGGCCATCACCAAGTTATAGAAGATGTAAAGGATGTCACTTCCCACATTAAAGGAAAGCAGTCTCCTAAGGAAAAAGAGGCTGCTGTTCTCTTTCTTATAAAGTTCCTCTCTGTTCCAAGACCAGTCCAACCTGTCATTATTGTGGACCCCAAGTACTTGTAGAAGTGGACCACATCTAAAGTCACAAATTTGTGAACAATTAGTTTAGCACTAGCATATTTCAGATAAAGAAGTCCAATTCACACGCTACTTCTTAGGCATAAAACAACTTTTTCAGACACACTGAATATTTTAACATGTTTAATCACTCGCAACATTTTTGCTCAGACATGTCACCCTATAAAACAACTAAATCAGCATTTTTAACCTTTCATTCTTTTCAAGCATACTCTCAGCCTCACTCACTCTTTAGCTTGCACTCTTTTCCTGCTTGTGCAGCTTCACAGGGCATTCAATTCTGTTTGTGTTTAATTAGTCAATCCCAAAACAGTGTGTTAATAGCATCTTTGAACTCGCCATACTTCCTGCATTACTATCAGTTGAATTCCGCTCTTTCCTGCATAGCAATTATATTCTTTTCTGTAGCTCCTGTTACAATCATTACAGGGATGTTTTTCCTTTCAATTTCAATGTTTTTACCCTGTTCACTTTGGATACTGTCCTTCCCAAGTAGAACATTTTCTGATTGAACCCAAACCATGGGTCTGCTAGTTTCAGTTTTGTTATAACTGTCAAATGTTCTGAGCTGACTTTTTATAACCTTGTTGCCATGGGTTCACTAAGCAAACCCTACTGATATATCCTGGCTGACCACATCCCCAACACACCTCAGGTGATTTTTTAGTGTCACTTTATTTCCACACTTTTTACCTTTTCACCATCCCTTATTCCAATTTAGTTGTTGGACATATACAAATGCTGTAATCCATTTTCCTCCATCCTTGTAAATGTCAGGGAGACTAGCTGGCTCATGTCATGGTCACATTTAAATTGCTGGGGTTGAACCCAAGCTTCTTATTGATGCTGAAGTCTTCTGCCACCTTCTGGGATCTTTGGTTTGTATTTGGACTTTCCAATTTCACAAACTGCACACGCACCACTCCATGCATAAGACACTCCATCTCTGTTGTGCTGAATTATGACTTTGTTTTACTAACTTCTAAATTACTTAGGCCCAAAAAAACAATAATTATTTGTCCTGTATTACCATCAACTATTTCTGTCTATATGACCCTAATTATCCCAGTACCTAAAAACACTTTAGCACTATCCCACAAACTTCTTTTCCTTATACCATGTTCTACAAATCTTTAAAGGTTTGTACTATACCCTGCATCTAATTTAGCACATTTAAACCTTAAAACCCAATATAAAATCTATCCTAATATTGCATCTAATCCTAAAACAAATTCGAATACATTCATATTCATATTTGTTCCATCTTTCTGTATCAATTACTATTACACAATAAAATTCACATCCTTCATAAAAAATAGTTATCAAACAAATGCTTCACTTTGCTTGTATCAAGAGTCTTCTAGTTTATATCTTCACCTTCTACTAATGGATTTAGACATTTTGTCCTGAATGTCTCTATTCCCAAAACACTTCTGTCCCTCAAGTTTACTACCATTCTTCATAGTTAACAAATTTCTTTTATGTTAAACTCTATTATTCATTCAATTATTAAAGTTTAATAACCAAGAAAAATTAAATTGCACTGACTTTTAACTGGTAATGCTGCAAGTACTAATAATCATGTGTTAAATGTTGATTAACAGTCCAAATTACATACAAAAACTTTTTAAGTATCAATAGACTCAGATATACTAGAAACTTCTATCTGTAAGTGCTGGCCATGTTATGCTAATCACATTTTCTGAACTTGTTCAGTTTACTACCCCAATTGCTATACAGGTTAAACAATTTAAATAATAATTGTGCAGTATTTCCATTAATAAAATAGTTACAAATATTCAATAAATACATATTGCTTATGAAAAGGAGTTCATTTGCTTTGCTGTGCTTGAAGATAAATTAGCCTTTCCTTCTATACCATCCATAACTCCATGGCTCATATCTTCCTTAAAGACATTGCTGCAGAAAAAGATTAAGTTGTGGTTTCAACTCCTAGGGCAAGAAGAATTCAAGTACTTGGTCAACAACTGTCATAAAATTGAAAACGAGTGGACAAATTGTAAGGCATATCAAGCACGCATTAGGTGAGCTCTGGCAAAGAACATAGAACCCTGCACAATAAAATTGTGAATCAGATCTTGGGGTCCAGTGCCCTAAAGCAAAGGATAGCAATATCCTGGAACTCTTCATCTAATGAATGAGGCTCTGGTCTGGATGCCATGCAGGTTGCCCTCTACAATTCTGGATCCACGATTATCTTTTGATTTCAATGGTCACCAGCACAATTGACTTGTTAGCAGCAGGAACACGTGATCCCATGGACTGGAAATTGAGTACGTTGTCCAGTAGTAATTGGTCGACGGCCTGGTCCACAGCTTGATCCCCTCTCTGGCATGGCTTGTTTCTCCTCGGAGTTCAATTGTCTGCACAGCTCAGTCTCCAGGTTTAAATTCAAGTGCTGTCATTAAAAATGTGCTAGGAAAGACAGCTTTTACCTGCAGGTGCAAAGACTTAACAGTTTTGTTCCATATAATTCAGCATTGCAATACTTCATCTATAATTTTTAAGTTACTTATGGATCCCAAAAATAGTGTCTCATGAGATGTTAGGCCCATATCGTTGGGGATACCCCTTATCAAAACTAATGCTAGTGGTAAAAGAGATGGTCATTTTATCCAGTCTCTGTCTCTTAGGCAGTTTGTTTTATGGTTAAAAATCAATTCTGTTCAAAAAATAGATCCCTAAATATAAAAAATTTCTATAGTTGTATCTACTTTGGCCATTGTTGTGGACTTCACTTAAAGCATATTCATCATAACAAGTAAATCACCAAAATATAAAATAAAGTCAGTCTTAAGATAGATAGATAGATAGATAGATAGATAGATAGATAGATAGATAGATAGATAGATAGATAGATAGATAGATAGATAACATAATTCTTACAGCACCACTGCCTCTGTCCAAGTGGGAGAAGGATCGTGTAGCATATAGATGATGGCATCCTCTGCTCCCACCTTCTCCTGGTATGCGAACTGCAGAGGGTGTGGCGGACCTGTGGTTTTAGGTGGTGAAGCAGCAGCCGCTCCATGGTCTTCATCACATGTGATGTCGGAGCGACAGACCGGAAGTCATTCAGCTCACTAGGATGTGATACCTTTGGGACTGGGGTGATGCAACATGTTTTCCAAAGCCTCGGGACTCTCCCTGTTCCAGGCTCAGGTTGAAGATGCGCTGCAGAGAACTCCCCAGCTCCAATGCACAGGCCTTCAGCAGTCGTGGTGATACTCTAGACCCACTGCTTTGCTGGCACGAAGTCTCCTCAGCTCTCTTTCACCTGGGCTGCTGTAATTGTGGGTGGGGATGTCTCTCCTATGCTGGTATGAGCAGAAGGATGGGTGGAGGGTGCAGTACTTGAGGTGAGAGTGGGTTAGGGTGGTATATATATACAGTCTGGATTGGTAAATTCCTAATTAATTCTGGAAACGAGATAAAAAACTAAAAGAGTTAAGCTCCACATTCCCTTTGCCAATTGCTCTAATTAAAGAATACTGTTCAATTACGTGCAGTCTTGGGATTTACATTATTTAGAAGGAGAAATTTGTATTTCACTTAATCTAAGGCTAACAAGTTATTTTCAAAAGTTACAGTTCATCTTAAAATACATCTATTATTACCTCTCAACTTTTAAATCTTAAAGCTAAACAGTTTCTATATTCATATCCCAGCTATTTTTCTTTAACCTAATATTTTACTAATTAAATTGACACATACTGTACATTTCTACCTATGGCTTCAGAATTTAACAAGTTTTGAGAATGTTTCATTTGAGAATAAAATTATAGAAAATAAAGCTAAACTCTATTATCAGCTATGTAGTCATTCAAGCATTAACATTCTAATTCACATTTAAGATATTCAAATTACTTGTGAACAAGGAGTGATGGGAAAAGAAATCAGCATCTCATACTGTATCAATGCCTTATAATAGAATAATCTAAAATCTTAACTTTTTATTTAAAAATGCTCTCATGGTAGTTAGTGCATAACACGATTAGATACAGTACTTTAAAGAATATGTTTTGATGTATAAAATTTAGCTATGCTTAATAATATTGATTTCTTTTACCCATGACCTCTTATTAAGGCTACAATCCATGCATGCTCTTTTCATGCTCATGATGCTTATTGCAGGTTTTCCAGAGTGATGATCTGCAGAAAAAGCACAGTCTATCCTTTTGTTAGTTAACACCCCTTTTGTACAGCATATCTTAGTACAGAACACTAACTAGACTGGAAACCACTGCTCATAACTAGCTTTCTTGCTAGCCTAGAGAATGTCTCTCTTTTTTTTTTACTTTAATTTAAAATTACTAAAATAACTTTTTTCCATTTGAGGCACACACATTTACTGTATACTAAATCTGGAAACACTTCATTGTACCTAATCATATTCAGTTTTTAAGTTTAAATGTAAAACATTTATGTACACCTTTATCAATTGCCTCATCATTTTAAACACCACCACATATTTTCACAAAATGTCTTTAACCAAACATATTCCCAAACTCACTTAAATTCCTTCAAATATACTTTACTCACGGAGATCTTTCACATTGCACAACATACTCAAACTTACTTAAACTGTCTTTAAACTGTCTTTAACACATTATACTTACTCAAGTTTTATTATTAGTATATAGCGCCTACTATTTAAAGCTTTGACACATTCTTTTCCTCTCATTGCTTACATTTATTTTACTCCACGCAGAGAATATGAAATTTTGAACCTTCATTTCCTGTTATTGGGCAACAGTGCCAACCACTGCGGCACCGTATTAGCCCTACTTCAATCACCTTACAGCTCATGGAAAGTATTTAAAACAATGTCCATAACAAATATGCACCTTCACATTTAGAGCCTTTTCAATATATCAGCTGACACAAATGCATGCACACGCACACACATACCAGCAGCATTTTGAAAGAAATTGTCTCCTTTATATTTTGTAATTATCAAAGAACATTTTACCCTAAGACTTGATCAGAGTCTGAAGGAAAGATGTTCTATACATATAAACATTTTATAAGCAAAGTGGAGACGTTTTCACTTTATCAAATACTACACATTTTCAAAACTCACATTTTAACACAAATTAACTCATATGTTTGGAACTTTATCAGATATTTCTAAATTTGTGTGCACAGTATATTTTACTTTAAACATTCAGTTTAATACAATTGCATTTCAGACAAAGATGTCCCATTCTTTTTTTTTATTAATTTTATTGATTTTATTGTAATCATTTCCTACAAATAGATCAATTTTTACAAAAATAGGATTGAAAACAAATCAATCCCCACCCCTGAGAAAGAGAGCATGGCCAACGGAATAAAACTTAAAAATAGTAAAAATAAATAAATTGATGAGTTTAATAGACGGATAAAGATAAATAGAGAAGAAAAGAAATGGGAGAGAATCTGCTTCCTCTGTGCTTTAAGAGCTTATTCTAAAATATTATTGACTGAGATCCTGCCAAGTGTTGAAAAGTTCTGCACAGATCCTCTAACTGAGAATTACATTTTTCCAATTTCAAATAGTATAAAACATCAGTTACCCACTGACTTAAAAGAGGAGAGTTAGGATTCTTCCAGTTTAGCAAAATAAGTCTACGTGCCAATAGTGTAGTGAAGGCAATCACAGTTTGTTTGTCCTTCTCCAGATTAAGCTCATCTGGAACAACACCAAACACAGCTGTTAGTGGGTTAGGAGGGATTGTGACATCAAGGCTGTCTGAAAGGCAATTTTTGTCCAGAATGATGTTAATTTGGTACAGGCCCAAAACATGTGACCCAGTGAGGCTGTAGCTTGATTGCAGGGTGGATCTTGCCCTGGAAACATTTTGGACAATTTTAAGTGAGATAGATGTGCTCGATATATAATTTTGAGTTGAATAATTGCATGCTTTATGCATATGGAGCTCGAATGAAGTCTCGCACTGCTACTTTCCACTCCTTTTCAGATATGTTGAGTGAGAGATCTTTTCTCAGTGTCCTCTTGGATCTTTGAAAGGAAGGGACTGTAAAATATTTTATATATTGCAGAAAGGCTGTCTGAGTCCTCGAAACTGAGCAATATTTTTCCAGCATAGAGGAAGGTGGAAGATGGGGAAAATCGGGCAGGTTTTGTTTGACAAAGTTTCTTATTTGAAGATAGTGAAAGAAATGTGTTGCTGGAAAATAAATTTGGAATGTAATTGTTCATAGGATGCAAAGATGTTGTCTATATAAAGATCTCTAACTTATTTAATCCCAAATGTTTTCCAGATATTAAAAACTGCATATGTTTGCGAGGGTTTGAAAAGGTGGTTCTCATGCAGAGGTGCCACAGATAAAAGATTCTCCATCTTAAAATGTATTCTACATTGGTTCCATATTCTGAGTGAGTGTAGCACAATTGGGTTATTAGTATATTGGCATAAATTGCATTTATTGGGGCACAAAGCAGGGAATATAGAGAAGTACTGCAAGATTTTATTTCTATTGGAACAAGCCTGTATATGTTCATCTCTTTGTGTCCATGTCCAGGTTTTTATAGCTTGTATGTTTGCTGCCCAGTAATAAAACTGAAAGTTGGGTAAAGCCATGCCACCTTCTGCCTTAGGTCTTTGTAGGGTCGTCTCTTTGGATATGTGGATGTTTTGAATTCCAAATAAATGAGGTTAGTGTTGAATCTAATTGCTTAAAGAATGATTTATTGATGTATATTGGAATGTATTGAAATAAAAAAGAAGCTTAGGAAGAATATTCATCTTAACAATGTTAATTCTTCCAGCTAGAGTAAGATGGAGGGTTGACCATCTATCTAAGTCTTGCTTAATTTTTCCATACAGACAGCAAAATTTTGTCGATAAAGAGCTTTATGTTTACTTGTGATATTTACTCCTAGGTATTTAAACTGATCTGCAATGATAAAAGGGAAGGAGTCCAATCTAATATTGTATGCTTGAGAATTCACTGAAAAGAGCACACTTTTATTCAAATTAATTCTCTTTTGAAATTCTGTAAGTGCTGTTAAGACTGCAGGCACAGCATTTTGTGGAATGTCCCATTCACACATTTCTTAGGCACAGAACAACATTTTCAGACACACAAACAATTCTTTCAACACATTATTTCATACACACATTACTTTAAATTCGCTGTGCATCAAGACGCCTTATTTACTTACACACCTTGCCTGGCAAAAAAAAAAAAAAAAATACATATTCATTAATTTTCAAAGAACATACAAACTCTACATAAACCTTCCATATTCCTTGTTCTTAACTAGTTAACATTTTCCACATACTGCTTAGCGTAAATTGATTACTCTTCAATTATTATACAATTACCTTATTCTACCTTAAGCCCTATCTTCCTGTGGGACTCTACCTCCCAATGGTTGCAACCTTATTACCTCAGGGAGGACTTTAACCTCCTTTCTTTTTTACTGAGGCAGGGAATGCTGTCCCCCTTGTTACATGCCTGGGACGAACCCATGACTTCTCTATACATTTTAAAGCATTACTGTCTACTGAGACCTTTTGCCAAATCCAGAGAGAGATCTGGCCAAATCCCTCAGACAATAGTGGGTCACTTCCTCTGGATGGCAACTCAAAATAATTTGCCACTATTCTTTACTCACCGGCAATCTCCGATGCATCCTGGTGAATCCCTGAGATGATGCATGCTCTCTAGTGGGCAAAAGCAACTCACAAAATTCTTTTTACTCTGTTAACATAACACTAAAACTAACCTTAACTCTAAACACAAAACACTCCTATTTTAACGGCATTACTGTACGCCTAACCCAGCACCTTATCCCCAAAAGAACAAATGAACATGCCTCCTCCTACCGCTTTCAGGTCTGACGATCGTGTCCTCCGGAGGGGAGTACCATGCAGATGGGAACAAGTTGGTCCTAATTTTGGACGCACCATAAATACCTCGTCAGCTTCACAATTTTGAGATTCTGCTGGGAGTTCTCTCCGGGTACAGAACGCCTTAACATTGGATGCCAAAACTTATTAAAGAAAGAAACATCCTTTAACAGGACATTGACATTACTACATCTAAACTGAGAAATGAATTCCTATCCTTACTGGACTGTTTTGACTTGACACAACATGTTGATTTTCCCACCCACTCTGGTGGTCATATACTGGATCTGATCTGCACTTCTGAACTATCTGTTGCCAAAATCTACAGCACTGATTTGGGACTCTCTGACCATAAAGCAGTATTTTTCACTGTCTCACTGCCTTTCCCTCCTCTTACCTGTAAACAACAAATTTCTTACAGAAACCTTAAAAATATCTGTCCCTCTATCCTTTCTGGATCCATTTCTGATCTTTTACTGTCTGTACCTATTCCGTCAACACTAGATAGTCTTGTTGACCACTATAACTCAGCCCTTCATTCAGCATTAGATAAAACAGCTGCTTTAAAACATAAGGAGGTTTCCTTTAAGCGTTCAGCTCCATGGTATAATTCAGAATTGCGATCTATGAAAGCAGCTGGCCGCCGCCTTGAGAGACTGTCACGTAAGACTGGCCTCACCTGCACATCCAGGCTTTCTCTGACCACCAAAGAAGCTTACAGAGAAGCACTAACTGCTGCTAAGAACACCCACTATGGCAGAATAATAGAAAGTGGCCACAATAACCCAAGGGTTTTGTTCTCTGTAGTTAATAAACTACTACTCCATCCTGCATCTGGCCCAACTACCTCTTCTACTGAAGTCTGTGAGGAATTCCTCCACTTTTTCTGTAACAAAATTAAAGATCTAAATAATTCAACTAACATAAATACATCATCTGTTTATATCTCTCCCTGTTTTCTGACTCCATCCAGCTCCTTCTCTAAGTTCTCACCAGTCACATCTGCGTTTGTTAATAACCTGCTTTGTAAGATGAGGCAGACTACTTTTGTACTGGACCCCATCCCCAGCACACTACTTAAATCCTGCATTCATGCCATAATCCCGACTGTTACAACAATAATAAACTCATCCCTTGACACTGGCTCTGTGCTGCTCACTTTTAAAATGCTTCTGTAACCCCAATGTTAAAAAGTCTGGCCTTGATGCTGACAATCTTAAAAATTTCCGACCTATTTCCCATTTACCTTTCCTGTCAAAGGCTTTTGAGCATGTTGTAGTCTCCCAGCTCACCAATTACTTAACCACTAATAACCGATGGAACCCTTTCAGTCTGGTTTCAGGGCAGCACAGCTGTGAAACTGCTCTGCTATGGGTAACCAATGATTTGCTTATGGCAGCAGACTCTGGACAAACCAGCATATTAATTCTATTAGACCTCAGTGCAGCATTTGACACTGTCAGACATGACATTCTACTGTCCAGAATGGAGAACATGCTGGGTATCTCTGGCACTGCCCTCCAGTGGTTCAAGTCCTATCTGACTGATAGGCAAGAGTTTGTTAGTCTTGGCAACAGCAGATCCAGCTCGGCACCAGTCACACAAGGAGTTCCTCAGGGCTCTGTCCTCGGCCCTCTTCTCTTCTGTATTTATATGCTTCCCCTTGGCCATATTATTCGTAGCTATGGACTGGGCTATCATTTTATGCAGATGATACTCAACTCTACTTCAATGTTAAAAGTGGAACTTCATCAGAGCTTTCTTAGCTAAGTGAAATTAAAACCTGGATGGAGCAGAACTCTTTAAAATTAAATTGCAACAAAACTGAACTCCTGCAAATTGGGACTAAAATGCAACTTAATAAAATGAGCTCCTTCCCAGTCGGTGATCTCATCAGACCTGCCTCTACTGCAAAGAATCTTGGTGTCATTTTTGATTCCTCCCTCTATTATTCGCCCACATAAATCACATAAATCACATTAAGAAACTTTCTTACTTTCACCTCCGTAACATATCCCGTGTTCGCTCCTTCCTGTCTTTTCTAATGCTGAGAAACTTGTCCATGCCTTTATCACATCCCGCATCGATTATTGTAACTCGCTGTTGGCAGGTGCCCTTCTAATCTTATATCACAGCTCCAGCTTATTCAAAACTCGGCTGCAAGAGTACTTACTCGAACCAGCAGCAGCGAGCACATCACACCCATCCTGCTCGCCTTCACTGGCTCCCTGTGTCTTACAGAATCGAATATAAAATCCTACTAATAACCTACAAAGCCTTAAATAACCTCATGCCAAACTACATCAGTGACCTTCTCTATCACTATGTGCCTGCTTGCCCACTAAGGTCCTCTGATTCTAGCAATCTTGTTGTGCCACACACTAATCTACACTCCATGGGTGACAGGGCCTTCAGCTATATAGCCCAGACTCTGGAATGACCTACCGATATTAATCAGGTCAGCTGACTCCATGAATTATTTTAAAAACAACTTAAAACTCATCTGTTCAGGAAGGCTTTTAGCTCTTGACTTTATTACCCTTCTCATGTAACCTGTATGTGCGTGTGCTAGAACATCAATTTGTTGTCTGTTAGGCTTTTTTTTCCCTGAATTCACTGTCGTAATCTTCTTTATTTATTTATTTGGTTTGTTCAATGCAATATACTGTATACCAGGAGTTGCCAATCTTTTTTGCCGCAGACCCTTTACTAAAAACTTTTAAAACCATCGACCCCTAGTCACATGCAATGGTTTTTCATGTCCACACTTGCTTTGATAAGTTCGTTAAGACTATGCACAGACATGTTTGTGCTACATGTATTTTCATGCATTCTTACGTGTGACTCTTTTAATGACACATTTTACCTTTTCGCTCACAAGTTTGGTATGTAATGTATTTTTATCAAAAAGTGTTTTTTGAATTATTTTGCTTCATAATTAGGTACCTATTGGAATCATAGATATTTTGAAGTAACAAACAAATAGCAGTAGTAAGGGGTCTATTTTGCTGTCGCCGACCCCAAATTTTTATTGAAACTATCGACCCTAGAAAGTTCAAATCGACCCCAGGGGTCAATATCGACCTCTTTGGGAAGCCTTGCTGTATACCCTGCCATTCTTTCTTATATTCTGTAAGTGCCTTGAGCATGGGAAAGGTGCTATATAAATAAAATGTATTATAGATGTCAATTAATTGTGGCAGTCCTGAATTTCAATTATTCAAAAACAAGAAAACAAGATGTAGCAAAAGTTTATGGTACATCTTGTTTTCAACTTATTCATAGTTACTATTTTCATGGGTGGGGTTTGATTTGTAATTTTAAATTTTTTTAATACATATAAATTAAATCTATCAAAAACATAATGTGTGCAGACTGCATCTTTTATATATAAACATGTTAATTTTTACCTGAACAGAACCAGAAATGAAGACAGAGTCCGATGCTGGAAAGACTGCATTCTGTGCCGTTGGATTGACACTTGGGATTACTAGGTGTGGCAATAGGGACCTTTTTCCTGATCAAAGGAAACAACTGCAATTAAATGAGGTAAGAGAGTGCAGCACATCAGAACATATCATATACACTGTAACAAAAGGTGCTATATGGGTGCCTGACCCGACACAGACTCACACCAGAGGCACATTAAAATTAAAATTAAACTTTTATTTTTTCTTCACCTGTGGGGCATGTCTTCCCGTAATCCCCACAGGCACAACAAAGTCTCCAGTATAAATAAAACACCACCAAAACACACCACACACTTTCTTCTTCTTCCACCACTCCTCCTCCAAGCTTCATCCTCCTCCTTTAGTGGTGGTTGCGACCGGAAGTGCAGCCGAACTCAGCAAGCAACAACCTGGAGCATTTCCGGTGTGGCGAATACGCTGCCCATACCGCTCAGGAGTCCCAGCTGCAGCACCCTAGCGGTGCCTGCGGGACCCAACAGAACTACACCCAACTCCAATTTCCGTGGAGCCCTGCGGAAACTTATTTATTCAAACAGGAGCTGTCACTCAAACACACACAGCATGTAAGCAGGACGATGATGTCATCCTGCATTTTTCTATTCTCAGATCAAAAGAACAGATTGTGTTCCTACACAAGTGCAGAGACAGAAAGGGCACACATGGCCAGATTAGTGGCTGGTTTTAAATGTTTCCCACATCAACCAGCAAGCAACAGACACCTTACACAGGAAGCTGCTGAGCTTGCAGTTGCACCGCAGTGGACAACCCAGTCCCTGCCTGCATTAACAGAATGTCAGTGCACAATGCAGTTGGGGGCTTCATGGTCTCAAAAATCCCAAATCCCCCACTCAGCTTTTTCACACCAGTGTGAGTGAAGTGACAGTCTAAGCTAGGCTCAGCTGGATGTGAGAGCGCTGACATGCGCTGAACCGGGATGATGGTGAGCATCAAAATCAAAATCAAATGGTTGAAAGCTAATAAACCACCCAGTTAGTCAAGAATTCATATCCTTCTGCCTGTAGAGACACTGGAGTGGGGCATGATCAGTCAGCAGGGTAAACTGCCTACCCCACAAGTAGTAGCGGAGCCCCACTGCCCACTTGATAGCCAAACATTCTTTCTCGATATTCAAGCAATTACGCCCTCTGGGAAGCAACTTCCTGCTCAGTTCCTCCCCACTGAAACTCAGAAAAGTACAGCCCCCAAACCAAACACACTTGCATCAGTCTGTAAATTAACTCCTTAGAAAGGTCTTGATTCCACAGAACTGTAAGCAAAGACAAAGTGGACTTTAAGTCAGAGAAGTACCTTTCACAGTTATAGGTCCAGGCAATGCTGTGGCTCTTCTGCCCTTTGTCAGATCAGTGAAAGGGATGGCCATATGTACAAAATTCAGAATGAATCTCTGGTAAAAATAACCTGTGACTCTGAGGAAAGCACAAACCTGCTTCTGTACTTCTGGACACGGATATGCAAGCACCTCACCCACCTTGTCCAACTGAGGCTTAATCAAACCACTCCCATATATTACCCTAAATAATGTGTTTCCAACATACGCAGTTTACATTTCTGAGGGTTAGCTGTCAACCCAGGCTGCCTCAAACTGTCAAACACTGCCTGTAGGCAGTCAAGATGCGACCACCAATCATTTCTGAAAATGACTACAACATCAAAATACGCCCAGCATATGCAGAAAGGAGTCACAGAATCTGATCCAGCAGTAACTTACTGCTGAAATTAACATTACAAGAATTACAAGAGTTTCAGATTAATGCATATGACCTACCACTGAAATCGATGGAGACCAGATGGGTGTCTAGAGAGTTCTCGCAGCAGGTTTCCTATAGTGGCTCTTGCCAGTACCCCTTCATGAGATCTACAGTTGAAATATACAAGGCTTGCCCAAGCCATTTCAGTAAGTCATCAATATGTAACATTGGGTATGCATCAAATTTGGGTATCTTATTTAAGTGTGAAAATCTATGCAAAACCAAATGGAGCCATCTGGTTTTGGAACCAGAACAACTGGACTGCACCATTCGCTTACTCTCACAAATTACACCTGTATCAACATCAGCTATACCTCCTCGTATCATAGCCTTCATTGCTTCTGGAATATGATATGGGTGCAACTGTATGTGAACACCAGGTTCAGTCACAATCTTGTGTTCAGCAATTTCAGTCCGCCAGGTACAGATAAAAGGCATCAGAGTTCCTTCCGATCAGGAACAGTAACTCAGCGTTCTGAGTTTCCATCAAATCATAACCAATAGCAACCTCTGTCTGAGTGAATGCCATGGAAGTAGTAACCATCTCATTCAGATCATGCCATTCCTTCAAAAGATTAACTTGTTGCATTTGCAGGGGCTTGCGCCATCCAGGAATCCTAACTTTATAGTTCATTGGACTTGCGTGTTCCTCCACTACCAAAGGACCCAGCCATTTTGCCACAAAAGTATTTGGGTCAGACAGGATCAAAACCAGAACCTGAATGACCTTTTGAATTCACAAAGTTTGCTTGTTATATCAAAATTATGTTTCTGGTCTCCTGTTCACATTGCTGATGCTCTACAGCAATGGATGGCAATCTAGAAATATGTTCTTGCAGCAAAGCGACCCAATCGACAAATTTCGCCCCTTAAGTGTCAATGTGAACCCCTGTCCAATTTTCCAGAAAAGGTCCAATAATCCTCGTGGCCACCTACCAAATAATGGCTCAAATGGACTTAATTTTGAACAAATCCAGCATTTAACAATTTGACATCAACAATTTTAAGTGGTAACCTAGAAAACTACTAAATGAAGCTTCTAATGTGTTGTGTGTATAAAGCATACAGTATATGCAGTTGGAAACACATTATACGTTTCATTGTAGTTCTTTAATTGAAATTAATACTAAGAATTACAATATCGAGGGCAATAATTGTTAATTACGAATATTTTGGTAATTTTTCACCCATAATTCACAGTGCCTACTTATCAATACATATTAACAACCAGTACATACTGTAATTGGACAGCTATTAATGGTATTTATTCTATGTATTATGAGCAAACAAACTGTTAGTAGTACCAGTGGCAAAATGTGAATTCTGGAAATGTGTCTTTATGTCCTCTCCATCCATCCATTTTCTAACCTACTTTATTCTCATCATGGCTATGGCGGAGCTGGAGCCTAACCCAGCAAGAATATGATGCAAGAGGGGAGCAATCCATGGACAAGGTACCAGATCCATCACAGGGCAAACACACACCACATGCACACTATGGCCACACTTTTGGCATTGCCATCCACCTAACTTGCATATCTTTGGATTGTGGTAGGAAAGCAGAGCACTCAGATACGTGAATACACGATAACATGCAAATTGCATGCAGTAACGACCTGGGACATGAATTTTAGCCTCCTTGTTGCTAGGCAGTAGTGCTACCACAGCTTTATATGTCCTCTAGAATACCAAAATGTGTGTATTCCTGTAAGTGCTGTAGAATGAATTACATCCATTCCCTTCCAGTAGGTGTGTGTAGAATTCATAGACACAACTGGTGATTAACCCAGCAGCACTTGACATGAGTTGGGAATAAATCCAGGAAATGGGGTCAGTTCATCACTTCTCATACCTGTACTCACTCTTTTGGGGCCAATTTAGAATGGCCACTTAGCAAACACCCTTTATGGGGTTCTAGTCTGCCTTTTGTCCAGTGATTTGTTTTATGTTGTTTGATATCGCTTAGTAAACATTATATGTTTTGCAAATTAAACTAATCCATCAATCTATTTTCTTACCCCACGTATCTAGGGTAGGGACACTAGCCAGTTGGACTCTATTCCAGAACTCATTGGCTGCAACACAGGAAGAACACATGGATATTACAGGTTGAACACACAAACACACTAGGGTAAACTTATCAATAACAATCCAAATAACCAGAATGTTTTAGGTTTGTGGGAGGAAAATGGGGCACAGACACTCAGAGAGCATGCATACTCCACATAGGAGAACCTAGGTCTTGAACACGGACTCTTTGTTGCGAGGCAGCACTGCTACAACTGCTCCATCCTGCTGCCTAGTCAAGATAATATTTGATAATGATTATTGAAACAGCAGTCATGCTTTATGAAATATCCACTAGTTGGTGAACATGTTAGTATCAACTGAACATAGAGAATGCTTGCAAATTCTACACAAATAGTGATGAGGCTAGGATTTGAACATGGGTTTCTGGAAATATAAGGCAGCAGTGATAACCGCTGCATCACCCACATTGTCATCATCAGTCAGTTAGTGGACTTTTTATTCTTGTTGATTTGTTGAAGTATATGAGACAAAAATAAATTTAAACATTCATGATGTACTAAATGTGTATTTAATGTTCATATGACATAAACTCCTATTTAGTTTGTTATAATGATTTTAGCAAGAACATGCTATTCTGCTCAATGAAACTCATTGATCCTATTCACCTAACTTCAGCACAATAGCGCCAAGACAAGTTCTGAAAGTCTCCTACTAGGTTGTCCCAAAATTCACGCAAGAAGTAATTTTGATAGAAAACACAGGTTTTAAATAAAATTGTAAAATTTTAATTGATTCATAAGGTATACAGTATAGGGTTATGTATGGAATAGCATTTTGGGTAAATGACCTCCATGGCTTTGCTGGCACATACGCACTCTTTTGTTGAAATTTTCCATGACCGCTTTGCATAAATGTGGCTCAATTTCCTCCTTCAAGGCATGGGTGGTCGTGGGCTTGATGGCATAAACCTTAGACTTCAAAAACCCCAAAGAAAAAGTCCAACAACGTTAAATCGCATGATCTGAATTTTTAATTAATCTCTACACAGTTGATGAAGTTAAATCACTATTCACCATATTTTGTACTAAAATTGTAACTGTAGCTGCCAAACCTTCATAATTTAAAAATATTGCTCAACAATGAAAACGCTTTGTTCTTTCGGTAGCACTCCATTTTAAAAACCCTGAACTGTGAGCTGTCACGCTGTCTTTTTTGTTGGCAACACTTTACCACACAAATGGCCAAATTCAAATCTTGCGTGAATTTTGGGACACCCTATACTAACATTACTTATGCCAAACTACTGTGGTTTTCTGTGTGAAACTGTCAAGTAACTTGTTCCCAGTCTAAGGATAGTGCCATGACTTTCAACCAGTACTACCACATATTTTGAACTAGGTAGTCAGGTGGAAAATTACTGGAGTGATAAATCTTCATGTATTATAATGAAATACACTGAAACCATAGAGTGTGGGTTGAGTGCTGCTGCCAGCATCCTCAAATTAACCCCGTCACCCCACTCTGTTCCTAGCACAATGATGCTAACTTTGCTCCACTTTTGTTTAGTTTTTACTGTCAATAAACTCATTCAACTAGTTGCTTTATTGTTTGATAATATCCTAGATTTTTATATTTCCTCTAATTTATTTTGCAATCTATGTCTTGTTATATGATGCTATTTTGGTACTGAACAGTATCTAATGACACATTTCCAAACATGGCATGGTGCATCTTTGCACTCTTTTACCTTTAATGTAGGTTTTCTGGATACTGAATTATTTTTTGATAAACAAGTTGTCTTTTTAAACATGAACATGTAAAACTAAATGTTTTTAAAGGTGGTTTAATTTGACAAACAAACAGTTATTTTAGTTGTTATGTCAAATCCATCCATTCATCCTCTTCCGCTTATCCGAGGTCGGGTCGCGGGGCAGAAGCTTGAGCAGAGATGCCCAGACTTCCCTCTCCCTGGCCACTTCTTCTAGCTCTTCCGGGGAATACTGAGGCGTTCCCAGGCCAACTGGGAGACATCGTCCCTCCAGCGTGTTCTGGGTCTTCCCAGGGCCTCCTCCCGTTGGATGTGCCATGAACACCTCACCAGGGAGGCGCCCAGAAGGCATCCTGATCAGATGCCCGAGCCACCTCATCTGACTATCTTTAAGGGAAAGCCCAGACACCCTGCAGAGGAAACTCATTTCAGCCACTTGTATTCGCAATCTCGTTCTTTCGTCACTACCCATAGTCATGACCATAGGTGAGGGTAGGAACATAGATCGACTGGTAAATTGAGATTTTTCACCATGACAGACCGATGCAGAGCCCACATCACTGCAGACACCACACTGATCCGCCTGTTGATCTCATGCTCCTTTCTTCCCTCACTCGTGAACAAGACCCTGAGATACTTGAACTCCTCCACTTGGGGTAGGATCTCACTCACAACCCTGAGAGGGCACACCACCCTTTTCCACCTGAGGACCATGGTCTTGGATTTGGAGGTGCTGAGTTCCATCACAGCCGCTTCACACTCAGCTGCTAACAGATCTGAGAGAGCTGAAGATCACGGCCTGATGAAGCAAACAGGACAACATCATCTGCAAAAGCAGTGACCTAATCCTGAGTCCACCAAACCGACCCTCAACACCCTGGTTGTGTTTACAAATTCTGTCCATAAAAATTATGAACAGAATCGGTGACAAAGGGCAGCCCTGGTGGAGTCCAGCTCTTACTGGAAACGGGTTCAACTTACTGCCGGCAATGCGCACCAAGCTCTGACACCGGTTGTGCAGGGACCAACAGCTCTTATCAGGGGTCTGGTACCCCATACTCCCGAAGCACCCCCCACAGGATTCCCCGAGGGACACGGTCAAATGCCTTTTCCAAGTCCACAAAACACAGTTAGACTGGTTGGACAAACTCTCATGCACCCTCCAGGACCCTGCAAAGGGTGTGGACCTGGTCCACTGTTCCGCGACCAGGACTAAAACCACGCTGTTCCTCCTGAATCCGAGATTCGACTATCCACGGACCCTCCTGTCCAGGATCCCGAATAGACTTTTCCAGGGAGGCTGAGGAGTGTGATCCCTCTGTATTTGGAACACACCCTCCAGTCCCCTTCTAAAGAGGGAGACCACCACCCCAGCCTGCCAATCTAGAGGTACTGTCTCTGATGTCCATGCGATGCTGCACAGGTGTGTCAACCAAGACAGACCTACAACATCCAGAGCCTTAAGGAACGCCGGGCGTATCTCATCCACCCCCAGGGCCCTGCCACCAAGGAGTTTTTGACCACCTCTGTGACCTCAGTCCCAGAGATGGGGAGCCCACCTCTGAGTCCTCAGGCTCTGCTTCCTCATTCTAAGGCATGTTAGTGGGATTGAGGAGGTCTTCAAGTACTCCCCCCCCACCCACAACGCCCTGAGTCAAGGTCAGCAGCACACCATCCCCACCATATACAGAGTTGAGACTGCACTGCTTCCTCCTCCTAAGACGCCGAATGGTGGACCAGAATCTCCTCAAAGCCATCCGAAAGTCATTCTCCATGGCCTCCCCAAACTCCTCCCACGCCCGAGTTTTTGCCTCAGCAACCACCGAAGCCACATTCCACTTGGCCAATCCCACAGGACAAAAGGGTCCCGTGACGACTTCAGCTTAACGGCATCCCTCACCGTGTCTGCCAATGGGTTTGGGATTGCCGCCACGACAGGCATTGACCACCTTATGGTCACAGCTCTGGTCAGCCGCCTCAACAATAGAGGCACGGAACATGGCCCATTCGGACTCATGTCCCCTACCTCCCTCAAAATTCTGAAAATTCTGCCGGAGGTGGGAGTTGAAGCTGCTTCTGACCGGGAACTCTGTCAGACGCTCCCAGCAGAACCTCACAATACATTTGGGCCTACTTGGCCTGACCAGCATCCTCCCCACCATCGAAGCCTACTCACCACCAGGTGGTGATCAGTTGACAGCCCCCCCTGTCTTCACCCAAGTGTCCAAGTCATGTGGCTGCAAGTCCCACACACACCACAAAGTCGATCATCGAACTAAGGCTTAGGTGTCCTGGTGCCAAGTGCACATATGAACACCCCTATGCTTGAACATGATGTTCGTATGGACAATCCATGACAAGCACAGAAGTCCAATAACAAAACACCACTGGTTCAGATCGGGAGACCATTCCTCCCAATCATGCCCTTCCAATTCTCACTGCCATTGCCCACATGAGCATTGAAGTCTCCCAGCAGTACAAGGGAGACCCCAGAAGGTATGCCCTCTAGCACCCTCCAGGGACTCCAAAAGGGTGGTACTCCAAACTGCTGTTCAATGCATACGCACAAACAACAGTTAGGAAACGCCCTCCACCCAAAGGTGGTGGGAGGCTACCCTCTCGCCCACCGGGTAAATCCCAATGGACAGGCTCCAAGTCGGGGGCAAAGTGTGCCCACATCTGCTCGGCGCTCTGACCGGGAGCAACTCCAGAGTGGTAGAGAGTACAGCCCCTCTCAAGGAGATTGGTTCCAGAGTCCAAGCTGTGCATCGAGGTGAGCCCGACTATATCTAGCCGAACCTCTTGACCTCACGCACTAGCTCAGGCTCCTTCCCTTCAGAGAGGTGACATTCTACGCCCCAAGAGGTAGCTTCTGTAGCCGAGGATCGGACCGCCAAGGTCCTCTCCTTTGGCCACCACCCAACTCACACTGCACCTGACCTCCTTGGCCCCTCCCATTGGTGGTCAGCCCATGCGAAGGGGACCCATGTTGCCTCTTTGGCTGTGCCCGGCTGAGCTCCATGGGTGCAGGCCTGGCCACCAGGCGCCGCCATCGAGCCCCACCTCCAGGCCTGGCTCCAGACAGGGGCCCCAGGACCCGCGTCCGGGCGAAGGAAAACGCCGTCCAAATTTTTTATTCTTCATAGGAGGTTTTGTTGAACTGCTCTTTGTCTCATCCCTCACCTAGGACCAGTCAAGTCCACTCATTTGAAAATAACATTGAAGGTAGAATGGACCTGTGGCAGCAGCACTGGTGCAATAATGGATCCAACCCTAGACAAGGTGCCCATCCATAACAGGACAAATTAAAAAAGACACCTAAATTTAATGAAATTGGATGAAATTAAAAGTTGCATTGAGTCTACCTAGCATGCTGACTTAAAACATGTGGTCTGAAATAAAAGCTTATATACAATATGCAGTTTCTGAACTGAATCTTCTGAAAAGAATTTGTGCTCAAAACATATGCAAAACGTGCTTAAAATATACAGTAACTAGCCCTTTAATAAAATGCACTCAAAAAGTAACTTACATTTAAAAATGCCTTTGGGCAGTATTCAAACTCCATACATTCAGTCTCAACCATATACATATTAACATAGGAGCAATTTAGAGCTGTTAATCAACTTGAACTTATGTGCAGAACTTTCAAACACAGAAGGTAACACAGAACTAAAATCAAATATTGTTCTCTTATGGGATAGTGTTGAGTCCACTATGATTCCTAAATCCTTCTTATAAGGTGTACTTTCGATTTTCAGACCTCCCGCTGTGTATTCAAACCTAACAATTTTACTTTCTATGTGTAATACTTTACATTTACTTTCATTAAATTTCATCTGCCACAAATCTGCCCAAGCGTGTATGGTGTCCAAGTTCCTCTGTAATGATTATTATAATTATAAATTATCTGCCAATCCACCTATTTTGATATTATCTGCAACTTTAATCAGCTTGTTGTCAATAGCAGTTGACCTAGCATTGACCACTGGGGAACACCACTCTTGACATCAGCCAATTCTGATAGGGTTCCTTGAACCATAACCTCTGCTTCCTGTGTCTGAGCTAATTTTTCACCCATCTGCAAACATCACCCTAAACACCCACTGTTTTTAGTTTGATGCCCAACCTCTCATGTGGCACCTTATCAATTGCTTTCTGAAACTGAAGATAAATAATATCATATGCTCCATTGTAATCATATCCATTTGTTGCTTCCTCATAGAATTCCAGCATATTGGTAAAACATGACCTCCCACTTCTGAACCCTTGCTGACTGTTCAGTAAAACTCCTGTTCTTGCCATGTGTTGCTCAATGTTATCCTTAACAATTTCTTCCATTAATTCAGTTGTGATGCATGTTAAGCTTACTGGCCTATAGTTGCTTGAAACTGCCTGGTCACCCTTTTATATAACAGAATGATATTTGTCATTTTCCAGTCCTACAGAATTTGAGTGTGCAATAACTTTCATTTGTAGTCGCTAATCTCCTTAAGAACTCGAGGGTAAATACATATTATCTGGTCCTGGTGATTTGTTTGATTTCAACCTGAGCAGTATTTCTCCCACTTCAATTTCGTAATTCCTCATTCCCTCCTTAGTAGTCCCTTTTACTGGTGGGAGGTTATCCAATTCCTCAAATGTGAAGACCTCAGAAAAATATGAAAGCATCTGCTGTTTTGATGTTTGTGTTTTTTCCATAAGCTGACACCCCTGTCGTTGGCATCTCTTTGACTCCACCCACTTTCCAGCTACCACTCCTCTGTTTTGCTGGTGTACCAACTCTTACATTACATGCTCCTCATGTCGATTTCAATTCCTTTTAGTTCCTGCTCTGAAACCAGTTGATTTGGTAGTTTTGAGGCCTGTGTATTCGCATTTATTAAACTGCTAAACTATCAAGGTCTCTCAGTTCTGCATTTGAAACAAAACCACAGAATGTATGTGTCTTTTTATTGTTTTCATAGTTACAGTTGTTTGTATGGAAAAAGACATGCAGGTTATGAATATTCCAATACCTTTATTGACACAATAGCTTTATTAACTACTAGTAAAATACCAAGGCTTCAAGAGGTGAAATACTGTCTGAATATTTTTATTAATAAAAAGTAAACATTTTAGACTGAACGAAAATATGTCAAAAATTAATTGTTAAGGATCTCTGTATACCACGTTGTCAGTTCGGCCCTCTGGTTGTAATATGACTAAGCTGTGTGCTGAGCTCACTCTTGAGCATGCAACATACAGTTGGCCATATGAAAAGCAATCCCTCAAATAAATGCCAACCTTTTGTAGTGTTTGTCCCTGAGACTTATTAATTGTCATTGAAGCAGAGCCTTACTGGAAATTGAACGCTTTGAATTAAAATGGGAGATTAGATGGTATAACGGGATGCGAAATAAAACTGTGTCACTGAGGCACTGCCAGTAAATATAGTTGCTTCAATTAGGTTGTTTTATAGAGATGTGACCTGAAGTCTTGTGCCGCTACAAAGTTTCGTGGTTGTAAGTTTCTGCTTCCTTGGCTAAGGTCGAAACGAAAGAAGACACCGCAGTGACACACAGAAGAGAACCCGTGGATTAAATAAAACCTACACAATAACTGTAACAATCGTAACAAATGAACAATAAAATAGAAGAGAACCCGTGAATTAAATAAAAGGTTGCTTCGTTGGTGAAGCAAGGAAAAGCACTTTCTTATATGTCGCTCGCTTTTAAAACAGTGCAGAAGCTATGAGAAAGCTGCTTCCTTGGCAAGCTCGTAAACGAAAGAAGACACCGCAGTGAACACAGAAGAGAACCCGTGGATTAAATAAAACCTACACAATAACTATAAAAATCGTAATAAATGAACAATGAAACAGCGGAGAACCCGTGGATTAAATAAAAGGCTGCTTCATAAGCAAGGAAAAGGACTTTCTTATATATCGCTCGCTTATAAAACAGTGCAGAAGCTCTGAAAAGCTGCTTCCTTCGCAAAGTAAGGAAACGACTGAAGAGACGGCGTGACGCTGTAAGTGTTCGCAAGGCAGCTGAAGCCCTGCATTATGGGATCTGTAGTTTATTGTGTTACCAGTGCTTCATATCCCCGGCCATTAATAACAATAATACAGTATATAAAATGATCTCGGGCGGATATAATTACACGCCGGGCCGGATGTAGCCCGTGGCCCTTGAGTTTGACAAATATGGACTAAATAGAACTTGAAAAGATGTATTTTTTCGTACATCGAGCCCGTATGCTATTGTGGTTTTGCCTCCATGCCTCAATAAGTCATCCTCCCCTCGCTCTTACTTTTTACCGCTCATCTAATGAATACACTGAGTATGGCTTTACCAAAACAATCATTGATGGCGAATAAAGTATCCATTATTGAGTATGTAGATCGGGATATATATATATACATATATATATATACCCGCAGATGCAGCGAGAAGTAGTGTGTTTAAAAAGCTAGAAAAAGAAAAGGGAACATTTTAAACATAACGTAACATGACTGTCAATATACAGTATTTGTTTTGTGAGTGTTACTGAGTGTTGCTGTCATCAAGGATTTGATTATCATTATTTCTTTCAATCAGGCTCGTATTTGTAGGATGTGTTGTGTTCAAGTCACATTCCGTGTTTGTCAATCGCTGTAAAGATAACAGGTTTCATTCATCGATTCGTTTCTTACTGCATCAATAAACAGCTCGTCTTCTTCTTTATCTGAGACCTGACACACTGCATGCACGGGTTTTTTTTACACTGTCTTCCTTTAGCGGGACATTGATTTTTTCCACCGTGTGCTTTGTTTCCGCAGTAGCTGGATTTATGAATATGCTTATCAGACGCTTCATATTTTTTGCTGCCTTTTCAATTGTGTAATTCGTTTTGTTCAGCTCTTTGAAACTGTTGCTTTTATCTGTGCACTGCGCCAGTTCACGTGAGCCGCCATTGTACATGCATCGAAGGTTCCCAGCTGTGCTGGTGCCATCTCGTGCTATGTCCATGGCTGTATTTAATGTTACCTTAGTCCTGGCACTTAAAACTTTCTCTCGCAGTTTCGCTGAGTTTGTGTCAAACACCACCCTGACCATCTCATCTTCCTCTCCATAAGCACAGTCCTTCACCCGTGAATATTTACCCGTGGCAGTTTGCTATTGGATTGCCGCTGACGGACGGCCTTATATGGGCAGGCACTAAATTACAAACGCCAGCGCAGCCTGTCTATGAACTTAATTTAAAGTGTAGGTTTACATCGTGCTTTGTTTCAAGTAGCAGAAGTCATGAATATGGTTGTATATGTCACTCGCCGCTTCTTATTGTTTCGCTGCCTTCTCAATTATATAATGCATGTTTTCTTAAGCGCTTTTGGAGGTCTTCCTGGTTTTCTATGTACTGCGTGATTACGGGAGGCGTGATGATGTCACACGAAACTCCCCACGGCGTTGAAGCTCATCTCCATTACAGTAAATGGAGAAAACTGCTTCCAGTTATGACCATTACGCGTAGAATTTCGATATAAAACCTGCCCAACTTTTGTAAGGAAGCTGTAAGGAATCAACCTGCCAAATTTCAGCCTTCCACCCACACGGGAAGTTGGAGAATTAGTGATGAGTCAGTGAGTGAGTGAGTCAGTGAGTGAGTGAGGGCTTTGCCTTTATTAGTATAGATTAACTCTAAAGAATGTCACAAGGGCACAATACCCTTAGGTACAATCTCGTAAGTGCTCAAATTGTCGGCCTTCATTATTTACACATTCTCGTAGTCTACTTGCTGCACTCAAGCTCACTTTGGCACAGAGTTCTTTATTGTCATCAAGTTCTTGAAATGCTTCTCTTATGTAGCCAATCATCTCATCCACAATTCGTGGTTGTCATTAAAAGACGTATCTTTGACAACACCCCAAAAGAAGAAGTCCATTGGGGTGAGGTCTGGTGATAGTGCTGGCCATTCCACTGGACCTCATCAACCTATCCACCTGTTGGGTAATTGTTCATCAAGAAACTCATGCACTTTTATGGCATAGTGTTCAGGAGCTCCATCTTGTTGAAAGAAGATGTCTTCATTATTATGCATCATGTGTAAGAGTTGTAGGAATAAAACAGGTCCAAGAACCCTTTATGCCCACACTGTAACCCCTGGGTGATTCATCTGTTTTTCAGTAGTTACATGGGGATTTTCTGTGCAACAGTAGACACAGCTGTGGTGATTTACAGAACCTGAAAGTTTAAATTGAGCTTTGTCGGACCATGTAATTTTATCAATAATGCAATTACCTTCATTCATAACCACTTCACAGAATTATAAACAACAATCTGGATCATTCTCTAATAACCCATGAATCAATCTTGGCCGATACATTTTCATAAACGTACATTAGAGGACTCAAAGATCTATGGGGAATGCCCAACTCAAAGGAGGCTCTTTATAATTTTCTGGGGTACTCTGTCATTTCTTGCTTGTTAACACTCACGGGTCCACCGCTTTTGGAGCATTGCAGGAGGACCAAATTTTGTCGAATTTACTACGTATACTTTAAATTGTCTGTATACTTGGTGGAGGTACATCAAATTGTTCAGCCCATTTCTGTTGAACCTTTCGGACCTTTCTTCCAGTATTGTTTAAATGTCTACTTTTTGGTCATTGGTTAAATTACCAGCCATCATCACCTAAAAGAAAAATCATAATTAAGGATACAAAATAATAATAATAAGAAGAAGAAATACTCACTTGGAAGAACCAGGCATGAGGAAGCTTGGCATCTCTTTAATTTCTATTTGAAAAAGGGAGATCCCCACAGCTACCATACTAGCAGAAGGCATACTCACTGCAGAAAAGGTGCAGGCCTTATTTATACACTTGGCTCTCATAACTGATTTGCATTTAAGGCACCTTGCTTACACAGCATAACGCTTCACTGACTATTTAAACCACAAAATCGCATGGTGTACACTTTATCTCCTTTTCAACCAAAGACACTGTAACCGTGGGACTCAACCTTCTTTTTATTCTTTCTTTCTCATCCTTTAGCTTACATTGAAGATGAGCTTTTAACAAGATGTCTCTACTCAATTTCTTATCATTTCAGCTTAATTCCCAAATCCAACCTGTTATATTCCAAATTGTGCTTTACATTATAAATCCATTTCTTTCTCTGTCTTCCTCTACTCCAACCTCCTTCAATATTGCTGTACAATTCTCTAGATTTGGTCATTTCTAATTGATTTTTATTACATGCCCAAACCAAAGAAGTCTTCATTCTCTGATCAATTAGCATTCTTTTCTGCAAAATATTTCTCTAATCACTTCATTTCATATTTTCTCCCTTTGTGATTTGCGAATATCCATCTCAACCAATTTATTTCCTAATAAGTATTTTTTCTCATCTGCCTTCCAAAGACACCAGCACTCTGATTCATATAGTAACACTAGGGTTACAAGTCTTTCAAAGAGTTTAATTGTTAGTTTGTTAGATATTTTGTTCATTTTCCAAATCTTGCTAGGTTTTCCAAATGCAGCCAAAGCCAAGCCTATTCTGTGCCTCATATCTTTTATTGAGAGTCCTGAGACTGAGAGTCCTAGGCAAATCTCCGACTGTAGAAATTTTTCTCCCTCTTCCTTGGAGGAGGTTCATTCTGGGTACTCTGCAGAAGCCATTGAGGGCAGCAGACCTTCACCTCATCCTGTTCTGCTAAGTCTGACGGGCACCCTGGTACCCTTCAGGGAAGTCTGGTCCCAGTTGATATGTTTCTGCACATTACTAGTTCTACTGCCATCAGGGGGCAAGGTGTTATGTAATTCAAGGTGGACAAGGGGTCATATGAAACCGGGCTTTCTAGTTATGTAAATTCAAAGTGAACAAGGGTCATGTAAAACTGGGCAGGGGTCATGTTAAATAGTTACATGACACTCTGCCTAAAAGCTTGCACCAGGTCCTCAAAAGGTCCCCAAACTTCGGTTGAGGCTGGTTGGCCAATTTGACATTCGCTTCTGGATCCAGCTGATATGTTTCTGCGTATTACTATTTCTGCTCATGGAGTACTGAAAGAACCAGTTAGATCCGAGCCACCCCAATACCCTCCCGAAGGCCCCTTTGGGGTGAGAACTTCATATGAAAGTCTCCCTGTGCACGGTTGTCGGAGGGTGGTGTGAACGGGTGTTTTCTGAGTATGCCCTCCCTCCTCATGAATTTCCACACTTGAACCTCTGTCTCTCCCGGAAAGGTGGTCCTCCCTGGGGTGCAGCTGGAGAGGTGGCAGGCTTCACCCTCCCAGGCATTCGCCCGACCTCTTGTCCCACACAAGCCAGGTTGGTCATTGAGTTGCCTTCCCTCACCCTCATCGGACGGCTGGGTTAACCTATATGCTTCGGAGATGTGGTTCAATGACCTGGTACCACCTCCATGCCCGAGAGAAAGAGAGAAACTACTCTTAGTAGTGGATCACTTAGCTTGTGTGTCGATGAAGGACGCAGCTAGCTGCAAGAACTAATATGAATTGCAGGACACATTGATCATCAACACTTCAAACGCACCATGCAGCCCTGGGTCATTCCTGGGTCGACATCTGTCTGAGGGTCACCTTTCTGATCATTGCCACACCACTCCCCGTGGTCAGCACAGCTGGGGAGTTTGCAGGGACCCAGGCCCTCTGTCCCCCAAGAGCAGACCTGTGGCATACGGCTGCCATGTGCCGCCCCACCCCAAGGAGGGGTTGCGGCGACCTTCTCCCTCGGTTCCCCGGCAGAGAAGGTGACCAGTTGGCGGTCTGCAAGAAGTTTTATAAATTTCTTAATTCCAAATGTAGGTATTTACCTCTCCTACATTATATTTAAAATGTTCTTAAATCTGTTCCACTGCTCCTTAGCTGTCTCCGCACTTAAAAGCTTATCCCAGTATACCCTCATTAGACTTTGCTACATCTGCTCAAAATTCTCCCTACCAAAGTTCCTACCAGGATTCCCTCAGTAACTGCAAGTGAAGAGGGAAGAGCCCAGTGCTGAAAACCCTCGCCCTTACCTGGACACTTGAAATGTGGTGTACAGGAGACCACTTTCCTGGCATCTAGTGGGGCCCAAATTCCTTTGATCGGGCTGCACCCATGGATAGTGTGAAGCCAGTGATGGCCCTTGTTGCACCAGGATCAGGTCTCCTCAGATTCAGGTTGTTTGCCCCAACCGGCACTGAGTCAGCAGTGAAGAGCCATAGGGAGATGGTGGCTGGCAACACCCACTAGTGGTGTTTCAGCATGCCCCACCTGCAAGCTTGCTGCTTCCTGGGGCTGAGGAATTGACCTGCCTGCCAAGTCCTGCCTGGCCGCCCTTCTTTCCCCAAATTCAATGAGACATGGGTAAACAGCGGTAGTAACTATAACGGGCTCCAAACTAGCCAAATACCTCATCATCTAATTAGTGAAGTGCATGAATGGATGAATGAGATTCCCATTGTCCGTATCTACTATCTAGTGAAACCACAGCCAAGGGAGTGAGTTAGTAAAGTCAGCAGGGAAGGAAGACCCTGCTGAGTTTGACTTTAGTCTGGGACTGTGAAAAGATACGAGAGGCATAGAATAAGTGGGAAGCTCCCCACCCCACCTGGGACCACAGGCTGCCAGTGAAATACCATTTTACCGCTCCAGAGACAGTGGCAGGTAGGGAGTTTGACTGTGGAGGTACACCTGTCACACCATAATGCATGTATTATAAGGCGATCTCAGGGAGACCAGAAACCTCTGCTTGATCTTGATATTTTGTATGAGTACAGACTGTGAAAGCGATCCTTCTGGCTTTTTGGGTTTCAAGCAGGAGGTGTCAGAAAAGTTACCACAGAGATAACTGGCTTGTTGCGCCAAGTGTTCATAGCAACATCGCTTTATGATCATTCGATGTCAGCTCTTCCTATCATTGTGAAGCAGAATTCACCAAGCGCTAGACTGTTCACCCACCAATTTATAGGGAACGTGAGCTGACTTTAGACCGTTGTGAGACAGGTTAGTTTTACCCTAACAATGATGGTGTTGTCACAATAGCAATCCGCTCAGTACGAGAGGAACCATAGGTTCAGATATTAGGTGTATGTGCTTGGCTGAGGAGCCAATGGTGCAAAGCTACCATCTGCAGGATTATGACTGAACACATCTAAGTCAGAATCCCTCCCTAAACATTACAATACTCTAGCACTGTGGAACCTCAGTGGGCTAGGGATAGCCGGAGGCTGCCCCCACCCACCGCTTGGCTGTGAGAATCCTGAACTCTGATTTAAAGGTGGTGGGGGTTTAATAGTGAAAAGGCAGAGGGACATGTAACTTAAAACAGGCAGGAGTGGTATAGGGTCTGATGGAGTAGCAGAGGTCATGCCAGCTGGGAGGCAGAGGGTCATGTAGTTTGCAAGTCCCCTCAGAAATAGAGGGACATGCAGTCTCAGAGGCAGAGGGCCATGTAGGATGCATGATATAAGCCTATTTTCCCCACCTGTCCCGGCTACATGACCCTCTTCCTCTGAGTTCATGCAGGTTATGATTATTCCAGCTAACTCACGACTGTAAACCTACTTTTGCGCATCCCTGTATATATATATATATTTGTTTTCAGAAGCCAATGTAAGTTTTTGTGTGAAAAAATAAAATGAAGCAATTTTCTAGGTAAAGCAACACAGTGCATTAAAATGTCCACTGAATCCAATTAGTAAATTATAGGAAATTATTTAATTGTATATTTATACAAAAGGTAAAAATAAACGTTGTGTTTCTCACATGAACATAAACAGGTTCCAGGCCTCATAGTGTCTGAATTTCTTGGATCTGTCTGAGGCCTAAAACTGTCCTGACTGGATCGGGATACTTCTCTCTTTTCAACTCATTATTAACTTATTAACCCACTGCAAAGTTTTTATAAATTTCTTAATTCCAAATGTAGGTATTTACCTCTCCTACATTATATTTAAAACGTTCTTAAATCTGTTCCACTGCTCCTTAGCTGTCTCCGCACTTAAAAGCTTATCCCAGTATACCCTCATTAGACTTTGCTACATCTGCTCAAAATTCTCCCTACCAAAGTTAAACTTATCTTAACTTATACTTAACTTATAGTTTTAGTATCTCTTCCAAAACACTGAGAACTGTATTTATTATATTATGGTCATTTGACTTCTAGTGGTTCAATCACCTCTTAACCTTCAGTTCTATCCTAATTATTACAAAATACTAAATCTAGACAGGCTTCACTCCATGTTGATATTTTAATATACTGGGTTAAAAACAGTCACTGTTTTTGTCTAAAATCCATTGTTGTTCTTGTGCTCCACTATTTGCAAAGTTATCCCAGTTAATACTCAGTAGTTAAAGTCTCCCATGACTTTAACATCCCCTGTAAAGTTGCCTTTATAATATTAACAAAAAGATGTGCATTGAAATCACTTTCTGCATTGGGCAGTCTGCAACACACTTTTAAAATAAAACCTCTCTCACTAATGTTTGCCAATCAAAGCCACATGTCCTCACTAAGATGGGGCTCATTTTCCAACTGAAGAGGACTTGTGTATAAATTCTGTTTGACATAAACAGAAACCCCACTTCCTTTTCTGTTCTGTCTAACCTTCCTAAAATGTGCATCCCTCTATGTTATAGTCATCCCCATCTTTGTTATTTAGCCAGGTTTCTGTTATTACTATAAAATCATAATTATGCTCCACTACATACACTTCTAACTCAATTGTTTTATATTTGAAACTTCTAGAATTAAAGCAATCATTTGTAAATCATTTATTAAGATGGGTTAGACATCATCATCTATTGTCACCTTTTGCTTGTGCAAATATCCAAAATCACTAATTATAGCCCAATGACAATCAGTGGTCTGGAGAAGTAAAATCATTTGTGGAGCACCAGAAAAGTGCATGTTTACTGTGCAGCAACTGCTTCAGTATGAAAGGACAAACAGTAGTTTTACTCATACTTGTAAGACTCCCATTTAACTTTGTGGAAGACAAAAATGTGATCCAAAATAATGTTTCTTAGATACGAAGAAATTAATTGAAAACTGGATCATATTTTTAAGAAACATAAATGAGCCCTTTGAGCTATTTGAATGAAGAGAACATTTCCTCATGTCATTTATTTAGGTTTCTTCTGGAAAATGCATCCCAGCAATGCCTTTTTCTTTTTTTATTTCTTTCAAAGCAATAATATAGTTACATTTATTGACACTTCACTTCGGACAAGTAAAGCTGGCATTTGAGTTAAAGATGGGGCTGGGCAAGTGTAAGACTTACATGCCCAGGTAAAAAAGCAAAGACATTTGTGCATGTGTTTGGTTTTTTCAGTCATATCCATGATTCCTAGAGACATTCTTCATGTCTAAATGCCTTATCCAAATGAAGTATCCTTAGACAGGATGTTATTTCCACTCTGATTTGAATTCCAAAGGATACCAGAGGCTTCCAGTATCTCAGAAACTGATGAGGTTTTTCCAGTAATTGAATACAACTACTGTAAGTTACCTTCTTACTGCAGCTTAGTTTCGATTTTTTCACTGGTATGTGACACATCCAATCTTTTCAGAAAAGTTTGAGCAGCAAAAACAGAATTCAGAACTTTTCAGACCAGATTTAAACCACTTACATATGTGGTACTAAATCCAACAATAACTTATGTGAGTTGAACGTGAGATGTATTATTGAATCAGAATTCACTAAAAGTTTGCACAATTTTATTTCTCTATTAATAGAACATCAGTCATATCTCTTCATTGAAAATCTAGATGAATTATCATACAAACTCAGTTTGTCAATGATAACTTAATTAGCATTTGGGTAACTATTGCCAGCCAATAAAGACCATGTGCTATATTCTTTCCAACAGAAATGTCACATCTCAAGCAGGTAGTTTTCAAAAGACAGTCTTGAATACAGATACTGATGTAAATGACTGAATTACATTCTAAAACTGGCAAACTACTTCCCTCACATATCTCAATGTTTTACATACAAATTTGTTAGTGATAATTGCAACCAAAGCAGCAGCTGTAATTTTTTATGATTTTATTGCTCTTTCTACCCATCATGAACTGATCAATTCATAGATGTCCTGCACTGACAAGGATGTAACATAACAAAGCTGTCAGCATTCTGTTGGTAATCATTGCGGTCTATTGCTATTGATCACATATGTCTTACAAATTTCTTTTTGTCATTTTTCCCTTTCAGGGCATCTTCAAAACAGATATCTATAGACACTCAAATTAGCTTTGGAATACTTGCAAAATTATATTAACAGTTAAATAAAAAACAGATATGAGAAAAAATCTGAATTGTGTCAGTTTTAACTGTGTCATTATAATGATAAAATATATTATAGAAGGGGCAACAGGTTTATTTGCATCACATCATGATATATGTTTAAGCCTGTGGTCTTTTCTTGGTTGCTTTTAATTCAGAGCAATATATTACACAGTATGTTTAGTTGCTTATCATTTTTAGTAATAATAGTGAGGTAATATTTGTTTTGGTGCATGTTGAGCAGCAAACTAGCAGCAACTATGTTTTACTGCTAAACCGCAATTCAGATGTACAAAATAATTTCATTAAGACATTTAGTTTGCTACACTGTCCGTTGTTCTGCACTGTGTCACTCTGCTTCCTCTTGCTCCTGACAACTCTATCATTCTCAAGCAGATGACAGAATGCACATGATTCAGCACTGGCTCACTACCACAGTTTATTGGCAGAAGAATATAGTTTGCAGCTGGTACACAGAGGTGGGCATGCCTGCCATGCCATACCATGGTACTGTCATGGATGCTGTGGGTATTTACAAAGAGAAGCACTGTATCATTATATATTAATACTAACTATAATGATTTTAAGCAGAAGAAAAATAGTGAGGTACAAAAAGTAATTGTCATGAAACAGTAATAACAGAAAAATCAAAATAAATAATAATAGTGATAACAGTGCTATGTTAATGAAAGCAACATTATACATTATAATAATAGTAAAATAATAGATAATCAAAAGACAAAAGGAAGATAAAGAGGATACAAGCCAAAACAGAGCAACAGAGCAGAATTAAAGCCGACATAAACTGGAATAACAATAATAGACAGGTGACTAATTTAGAACAGATGAGGTAGAGGACCTTTATACATAGTAATGCACATAATTTGTAATAATTGTTATCTGTTTCAACTCTAGCCGATTTCTGACATTTTGTTACTTATACATGTCCTTTTATATTTTCCTCATTCAGTCCTTCTCAGATCTTAATCAGGTTTGGAAAATGTTTGGGGATTATTTTCAGGGACCATGTCTTCAGTTGAATTATATATGTAAGTGTAATCTCTATTTGCAACCTTTAGTTTAGCTAGATAAATATATCCCTTTTGAATGCCGGACAAGCACATGCCCTTAAACGTAGTTCAGAAGAATACAGATCCAAATGCCCTTGAAAATAATAATCTTTCTTCACTGTTGTGTAGCATTATGCATTTTCTTATTCCTGAAATTTGTCAAAATTTAAAATGAAAGGTCTTGAGAACATCTATTACATAAGCAAAGCAATGTCCTCTTTCATTTTCCTGGTTTTCCATAATAGTTGCTTCCATAATTATAATTACTTTAAAACTTCATGATGAATTTAACAGGATTTCCTGTTTCTGCCCATTTGTATATCCTAATTATTTACCACATCTTTCCCACTAGCTTTATTTTTAGGCTCTGCTGTTTTGAAGATCTCAAAGGCAATAACCCTGACAGCTGTCTCAGTCAAAATCTGCTGTAGTTGTCCACTGCACAATAGTCAACAATAATTTAAGTTTATCAAGTTGGTGCCCATTATATTAATTTTACTCTACCTGTTCCTTAGAATATTTATTCATTTAATTTCTAATTTCCTCATATATATTCTTTGTAGCTTTCTTCATTTTCCTCATTTCCACCACAGCTTGTGCATCAGGCTTCAGTTTCTAAAGGCTGCCTATGTTATTTCTCTTGCAATACTCAGACAGGTATCACAGTGTTCTGGAAGTTTGATATTGTGGTAATGAATAATTAATGAGACACAGATTTTGGTGAGTGAAATTAATATGAGGAGTCTTCACTGCAAGCCTTGCTGGCCTAGCCACTTAACTTGGGCCAGATGTGGAGTGCACTGTCCTAGTCTCTTTCAGTGCTGCAGTCCCAGGAATTGTACTTTCTGCTGTAGGAAACCTACCAGGGTTATTAAAATGCAACATATTTTGAACAATAATAGGTGCTACATTAAAAAATACTGTTATTAGGGCAGTTATTGTCTCAGTAATCCATACCTAACAAACAGATGCACTTTGGAATCATACATGCCTTCAGTTAAGACGATAATTTATAATTTATTGAATTAAATAACTAGATTTTATCTAATTTAATATATTCTTCAAAAATATAAAAGGAGTACTGAAATATTCAAAATAGCGAGATAAATAATGAAAGAGATGGCATTTCATCCCAGGTCTTCCTATCAGAAAAAATAATTTGCTATGTGGTGGGAATACAGTATATTTTAGGATATCACTATTCAGGTATTTGTAGTTGTCATTGTTGTCATTTTTCAAGTTCTTCATTGATGATATAGCTATTGTGTTGTTTATATAGACAATGAAAACAAAGAGAGGACAGACAACAAAGTAAGTTACAAAGGACAAATAATGTGATTTAACCCTTCTTGAACTACTGAGCCATCCTCTGCACACTTCTGATTTGTATCTTTATAGCCAACATAAGTTGTGGCTTTCCAAAACCTGTGCAGGAAATACCAGATTCAGATAATAGGTGATGAAATTGGTGTATAATGATTGCTTTTATCACAAGGTATAAAGTTCTGTTACTTTATTCCTTACATAAGATCTTTTTTTCTTTCAGACTGCATTTGAAGATATTTCAATGAGGATAATTGTGCCTTTTTGCTTCAATTAGCATATTCATTACTTTAAAATTTGCCCTTTTCTGTAGCTGTATTAAATCTGTACAAGATTCAAAGAAAAACAATTCTATAATTTCTTTAAATAAACATTATTTTAAACTTCAAAAATTTGGATGAACTGTGTACAGTATTGTGATAATAAATAATTTACAACTGTGCATTATAGTTTATTGTTCCGTTTGTAACAAATCATTTCAACTGATGGATTAATGACAAAGCGATTTTCAAGTCAGACCAGACAATGTAATGGTTCTTACTGCCTTTGTCAGGTCAGTTAGAGGGCGGCCCTATGTGCAACATTCGAATGAACCTCCTGTAATAACCAGCGAGACCAAGCACAAACCTGCTTCTGCTTCTAGGTGTGGATATGCAAGCACCTCACCCACCTTGTACAACTATGGTCTAATCAAACCGTCCCCATAGAATACCCCAAATAATGTGTTTCCGATATACCCAATTTATACTTCTAGGGATTAGTTGTCAACTCAGCCTGCCGCAAGCTGTCAAGTACTGCCTGTATGCGTTGAGATGTGATCTCCAATCATTACTGAAAATGAAAACATCATCGAGATACACTACAGCATATGCGGAATGGGGCCTCAAAATCTGATCCATCATCTGCTGAAAAGTTAAAGGCACGCCATGAAAACCAAATGAGAGTCTGGTGAATTGAACAACCCATCTGGGGTGATGAACATGGTGCTCTCACGACTGGAATCCTCCAGAGGCACCTGCTGGTACCCCGTCGTGAAATCCAGGGTGGAAATATGTGAGGCTTGCCCGAGTTTCTTCAGTAAGTCATCAATATGTGGCATTGGGTCAGCATGAAACTTGGAAATCTTATTCAAGCATCTGAAATCTATACAAAACCAAACTGAGCAGTCCTGTTTGGACCTACAACAACAACAACAACATTTATTTATATAGCACATTTTCATACAAAAATGTAGCTCAAAGTGCTTTACATAATGAAGAATAGAAAAATAAAAGACACAGTAAGAAAATAAAATAAGTCAACATTAATTAATATAGAATAAGAGTAAAATCCGATGGCCAGGGTGGACAGAAAAAAAAAAAAATTCTCCAGACGGCTGGAGAAAAAATAAAATCTGCAGGGATTCCAGACCATGAGACCGCCCAGTCCCCTCTGGGCAAAATAAACAGCCTAGAACAATTGGACTATGCCATTTGCTTCTACTCTTGCGAATCACAACCAAATCAAGCTGCTTCATCTCCTCCAGTCCTCTTTGCTTGAATACAATACGGGTGCATCTGTACCTTAACAGTAAGCTCAGTCACAATCCTGTGTTCAGCAATTTCAGTCTGGCCAGGTAAAGATGAAAAGACATCAGAGTTCCTTCCAATCAGGGACAGTAACTCAGCCTCTCCATGTCTGTCAAATCATCTCCAATAGCAACCTCAGTCTGAGACACTCCAGCGTACAAGCCAGCACCTCATTAAAAGCATGCCACTCCTTCAAAATATTTAACATGTCAGATTTGCATGATTTTTGCCAGGCGGGAATCCTAACCTCATAGTTCACAGTGCCTTTGCATTCCTCCACTACTGCAGGATCCAACCATTTTGCTGGAAACTTATGTGGGTCAGCCAGGATCAAAACAAGTACCCGACGCCTTTTGAATTCGTGAAGTTTGTTGTTCCTGTTATATTTATGTTTTTGTGTCACCTGTTCGCTGCTGGTGCTCCACTGTGATAGAGGATAATTTAGAAATTTGTTCCTGGAGCTAAATGACCCGATAAATCTACCACTGTGAGTTTCAGTGAACCCCTGTCCATTCTTCCCAAAAATATCCAGCACCCCTTGTGGCTGCCTGCCAAATAATGGTTTGAATGGACTTAAGCCTAGATGCCTCAAAAGATATATATATTGTGAGCCTTCTGAAATCTTTTGGGATCACCCCCATCCCAACGAGATGACACGCTGAAGTGCAATTGCTTCTTCTGAAGACTGCCATCCGCTGCCAAGGCAACCACACGCTCACAGGGCTTGTATTTTAGTGCTACAGAAGCAACTACAAGCCGATCAGGGTCACGCTATAACTGCCAGCCGTTGATGGGTGACATAAGGAACGTTATAAATGTAGGGAACTGTATAACTTGGCCACTGACCTGGCCCCGATCCTGCCAGCTTGCTGTGTCTGTATATATGAGAGTGGTAGATCCTGTTATAATAAATAACTGTGCTGTTCCTGTTTCAAGTTGAATAAAGCTGGAGAAACTAAAGTACTGAGATTCGGTCTTGTTTTTGGAGTGCAAGAGAGCGACTCATGCATCACAATGTGTATATATATATACAGTAATCCTCGCTATATCGCTCTACTTTCGTGGCTTCACTCTATCGCTGGATTTTAAATGTAAGCACATCTAAATATATATCATGGATTTTTCGCTGGTTCGCCGCTTCTGCTGACAATGGGTCTTTTAATTTATGGTGCATGCTTCCTCAGTTTGTTTGCCCAGTTGATTTCATACAAGGGACGCTATTGGCGGATGGCTTAGAAGCTACTCAATCAGAGCATGTATTACATATTAACTAAAACTCCTCAATGATATAAGATATGCTTCCCACGTCGTGCTTGATTGTTTGCTTCTCTCTATCTTTCTCACTCTCTCTGCCTGACGGAGGGGGTGTGAGCAGAGGGCTGTTTGCACAGAGGACACGGAGGCTCCTCTACAAAATGCCGCTTTATCGCGGTGCTTCTGTATACTTAAAAGCACGTATTGATTTTTGATTTTTGCTTTTCTTAGCTTAGCTCTCTGACATTCTCTGCTCCTGACGGCTCTTTTGAAGATAAGATATGTTTGCATTCTTTTAATTGTGAGAAAGAACTGTCATCTCTGTCTTGTCATGGAGCACAGTTTAAACGTTTGACTAAAGGGTGTTATTTCATGTCTAGAGGGCTCTAATAATGTTAACAGGGTGGGAGAGTTTATAAGGGCTTAAAATATATAAAAATAACCATACAAACATATGGTTTCTACTTCTGATTTTCACCTATCGCTGGGGGTCTGGAACGCAACCCCAGCGATCGAGGAGGGATTACTGTATATATATATATACTGTATATATATATAGTGACAGATAGGGCGCTGTCGTCCCTTGAACCCTCAGACTAGACGCCAGACACCAGGTAAAAGTACAATAATCTGACTTTTTATTAATAGACAGTGCACAAAGCACCCTCCTCTCCACAATACTCATTCACAAATACAATACTAATAAACAATCACAATCCTCCACTCCCAGACACGCTGCCACCCTGCCACCCACCTCAGCTCACTTGTCTAGGATCTCTCACAGTCTTTTATAGTTAATGACCCGGAAGTGCTTATGAGCCCTCAGTCCATGTGATTATCAGCACTTCCGGTCAGGTAAAAGTCCTCTTCTTCATCCCGAAGTATGTCATTTCCTGTCGCTGTGACTAAGACGCATCTTCCGGTTATAGGGCAAATACACATCTCTGAGCCTCCTGCACCGTCACCTGGTGGCCCCTACGATATCCAGTAGGGTTGTGTATTAAAACTACATAGTCCATGATGCCCTGCTGGAATTTGGGGCATCTCCATGCTCCAGGGAGGGCTCCACCTGGCGGCCTGGGGTATTGGCCGGGATGAATGGCTGGCCAGAGTCCACTATATATATATATATATATATTGTGGATGCTAGAGGCGCTGTTGCCCCGTTGAAACCACCAGAAAGACGCCCAAGACACACGCTTAAAAGCACCAAGAAGATTCTTTAATATTTCTTCAAGTAAAGTGCACTAAGCACTGCACACTCCACAATTCTCCTTAATAAATCGATAATCAATAATACAATAACAACAACACAATCCTCCACTCCCAGCAGCTCCGTTCCTCTACCACCCAACTCCGGCTCAACCTGCTGCGTTTCCCACAGTCCTTTATATAGTTTGTGACCCGAAGTGCTTCTGTCCTTCAGTCCATGTGAATCCATAGCATTTCCGGATCAGATGAAATCTTCTTTTCTTCATCCCGAAGTACTTTGTTTCTTCCATCCCCGTGACTAGGAGTATTTCTGGGCTATAATAGGAACAATCGTGCCTCCTGCAGCGCCTGGCGGCCCCAATGATATCTAGCAGGGCTGTGAAGCCGAACTCCATTGTCCATGATGCCCTGCGGGAATTCGGGCCACCTCCATGTTGCAGGAGGACTCCATCTAGCGCCTGGGGTGTTGGCCGGAATAAACTGCCGCCATCTCTCACAATATATATACAGTAATCCTCGCTACTTGCGGTTCACTTTTCGGATTCACGACTTTTGGGTTTTAAATATAGTAGTAGTATCTCCTAGTCTAAGAACAACAAAACAAGTTCGGTGACTAAGTGCGTTGTAACGACGGGCTGTGATTGGTACATGGGAGGGAGATGACAAATCACAGCTTCCCGCTTTCTAATCGGACCCGTGATTGGAGCTTTGACTGATGCCCAGATCCCACAGCACCTCCCCTTGTCTCTCTGTTGCGCCATTTCGCTTCAAGCTTTCTCGCTGAGCAGTTTACCTTACCCTGTACTGTGTGTGATTTTTGTGGTTTCTTTGTGTTGAACTTCACTTCAATTTTCACCCCTGCAATGGCTCCCAAACGTGCTGCTTCTTCCAAGGCTGGTGCTGAGCCTAAACACCAACGTAAGAATGATGACGATCGCTGAGAAGGTGTTGAAGGAAGGGAGAATGTTCGCGCTGTGGCTGCAGACTGGCTAAGGATCTGCAAGAGTGGTCACAGGAATGGGACGACGATATGGTTCAATCGGTCCAATTTTTCAACAAGGTCGATGACGCCATGAGCAACTGCCGATCACAATGTTTTGCAGCCTCGCAAAAAGAGCCTGTTCCTACTATTACTACGGATACACCTTCGAAACCATGGAAGAGGTGCCCCAGGAAATGGCACCGCCTGAAGAGACGTAAAATACAGTCATCGGCTGCGCAGTAAAAGTCATCATCACCTTCATCGTATCATTTTACTGCACAGCATATTCATCACCATCATCACGCCATATATAGGTATGTGTACTTCGCTATACAGTAACTGTAAACTTATCTACCGATTTCATATTGCTTAACAGTTGTCCCTGTTATTAATAGAGTAAAGGGTGGGTTGTAAACAGTACAGGAGGGTTTAAAAGTCCAAATACACGTTAAATAATTAAATAAATATGGTGTCCCTACTTGGAAATTCAGTTATTGCGGCCGCCTTGGAACCTATCTCCGCGATAAACGAGGGATTACTGTATAGTATACTAGGGGACTTAGGCCCTGCTCGCTTCACTCGCCATCCCCTTTACCCTCTCCAAAACCCCTCTTAAACAGTGATACAATGGGAAACAAAGACATTTTTTAATACGGTGATATAATGGGAAACAAATACTTTTTTAAAAACGGTGATACAATGGGAAACAAACATTTTTAACCCCTCTTTGCTCGAACAGCTGGTGGCGTGCTGCTGCTGCCCTCACGTGTGATCTGCATTCACTTGCCTACCCCCTACCCCAGCGGTAGGCATTGTTGTGAAGAGGGGACTGAGTGCACTCCAAGGAGATGCGGCCGCCTTATCTCGCCGCAAGTTTTTTACAATAGAGTGATATGACTGGTTGGAACATCCTTCTGGTGGAAGAACAGAGGGACAGGACATATCCACAACAATACCCCCTGGGACATGACAGGGCAACCTCCTGGATTGCATCAGGGACACAGGCTTGAGTTTGGAAACTCAGTCCTATTGGGGCCTGTGGTCACTGCCAGGGGCACCTGGACAGTCTCAGAGCCATGGACTGCAAAACTTTTGCCACACCCAGAAGTGCTGCCGGAAGATGATCCGGGAACATGTGAAGTACTTCCGGGACCCATACAGCAATTCCGCCACACTCTAGAGTGCTACCGAAGAAGATCAGAGTACACCTGGAACACTTCTAGATGCACTATAACAGAGGCCACCTCCATTCATGGTGCCAGAGTCAGGAGGTGGAGGACAGAGCTTGTGTGGAGGAGTGAAGGCAGTAAAAGAGAGATAAAGAAGAAAACAGAGATGAAGAAGAAACTGAGCAGTATTAATTGCTGTGTACCGTATATACAGTGCATGCGGAATGTATTCACAGCACATCACTTTTCCACATTTTGTTATGTTACAGCCTTATTCCAAAATGGATTAAATTCATTTTTTTTCCTCAGAATTCTACACGCAACACCCCATAATAACAACGTGAAAAAGTTTACTTGAGGTTTTTGCAAATTTATTAAAAATAAAAAACTGAGAAATCACATGTACATAAGTATTCACACCCTTTGCTCAATACTTTGTCGATGCACCTTTGGCAGCAATTACAGCCTCAAGCCTTTTTGAATATGATGCCAAAAGCTTGGCACACCTATCCAGTTTCGCCCATTCCTCTTTGCAGCACCTCTCAAACTCCATCAGGTTGGATGGGAAGCGTAGGTGCACAGCCATTTTAAGATCTTTCCAGAAATGTTCAATCGGATTCAAGTCAGGGCTCTGGCTGGGCCACTCAAGGACATTCACAGAGTTGTCCTGAAGCCACTCCTTTGATAACTTGGCTGTGTGCTTAGGGTCGTTGTCCTGCTGAAAGATGAACCGTCGCCCCAGTCTGAGGTCAAGAGCGCTCTGGAGCAGGTTTTCATCCAGGATGTCTCTGTACATTGCTGCAGTCAGCTTTCCCTTTATCCTGACTAGTCTCCCAGTTCCTGCCGCTGAAAAACATCCCCACAGCATGATGCTGCCACCACCATGTTTCACTGTAGGGATGGTATTGGCCTGGGGATGAGCGTGCCTGGTTTCCTCCAAATGTGACGCCTGGCATTTACACCAAAGAGTTCAATCTTTGTCTCATGTGACCAGAGAATTTTGTTTCGCATAGTATGACAGTCCTTCAGGTGCCTTTTGGCAAACTCCAGGCGGGCTGCCATGTGTCGTTTACTAAGGAGTGGCTTCCGCTGGCCACTCTACTATACAGGCCTGATTGGTGGATTGCTGCAGAGATGGTTGTCCTTCTGGAAGGTTCTCCTCTCTCCACAGAGGACCTCTAGAGCTCTGACAGAGTGACCATCGGGTTCTTGGTCACCTCCCTAACTAAGACCCTTCTCCCCGATCGCCAGTTCAGATGGTCGGCCAGCTCTAGGAAGAGTCCTGGTGGTTTCAACTACTTCCACTTACGGATGATGGAGGCCACTGTGCTCATTGGGACCTTCAAAGAAGCAGAAATTTTCTGTAACCTTCCCCAGATTTGTGCCTCGAGACAATCCTGTCTCGGAGGTCTACCGACAATTCCTTTGACTTCATGTTTGATTTGTGCTCTGACATGAACTGTCAACTGTGGGACCTTATATAGACAGGTGTGTGCCTTTCCAAATCATGTCCAATCAACTGAATTTACTACAGGTGGGCTCCAATTAAGCTGCAGAAACATCTCAAGGATCATCAGGGGAAACATTATGCACCTGAGCTCAATTTTGAGCTTCATGGCAAAGGCTGTGAATACTTATGTACATGTGCTTTCTCAATTTTTTATTTTTAATACATTTGCAAAAATCTCAAGTAAACTTTTTTCACGTTGTCATTATGGGGTGTTGTATGTAGAATTCTGAGGAAAAAATAATTTAATCCATTTCGGAATAAGGCAGTAACATAACAAAATGTGGAAAAGTGACTTTCCTCGGATGCACTATATATCTCTATATATAATCTTCATTTGGGTCTTGATCTTTGTTTGTCCGCGAATTAATTAGAAGAAGCACTAGATGGCAGTAGAGAGACAGCTAAACATAGGCATTGCGTTAAGAATCTCCTCCAGGCTTATACTACTGAAGACTGTAGTACTCCAGTCACACCTCAAAACACAGACATTCAAACTAAACAAATTGTTGTGCTTTAAATTAACTAAAGAGATCTTCATTTAGATCTTGATCTTTGTTACATTGTTGTTACTCACGGATGTCAACAATGTGCTGGAATAATGAAAGGAGTGGTGGACAGTGTTACGCTGGTTAGCCCTGAGGCCTGGTTAGAGAATGACATTGCAAGATAAAAGGCACGTGCCTACGTAACATATGAATGAAACAAAGACAGTGGGTAAAATGAATGACAACATAACAGCACGTTCGAAATTATTATTGTTACGCTAGAAGCCAGCGAGTGCTGCGCGCCTCACAGTTGTACCATGTCTTGCTCACATGTCAGTGAAGTGATCTCTATTTATGCTTTAAAGAGCCTGGATACCTATGTGTCCCCTTTAATAACCATTGCTCGTGTATATTGCCTTACTCTTTGATTGCCACAAAGCAACCTGCAGATTGGAGAAAGGTTGAGAAGACATCCTGAGAGGAAACAATAGCATCGTGGAAAACGAGACGGACTGTGAACGGACAGAAGCAGAAATGCTCCCACACCGACACATAATTACTATTCGACAGTGATTCCAAGTAGGTCGCTCCTATCAATCAATGTCCAAGGGTTTTCTTTTATAATTTTGTTTCCCTTATAAAAATCATAATGCTGTGCATTAAGGGCCCAGTTCACGACTGGCAGCCGCGCTTAAACAGGGAGCCCTTCACAGACAACTTTAACACGCCTAACGAAGTTGGGCACATGGCTAGTTGATAAATAAAAGACTAATCTTCTATAAATACCTCTTTGAAGTTATAAGCCAGCATTTAAATATTTAATCCGCGATACTGCATAGCATGTCAACCACGGACATTCGAAATGGCAAAATGACAGCTGTCAACACCTGTCTCGAGTGTTTGAGAGGCCATGTTTAGGTCCGTACGATCCATAGTGTCAAAAATTGGGATCCAAGCTTTTGCGCGCTTAAGCTTAATTCGCGGATTACTGGCCCGTGGTTTAATGGCCCTACACTGTAATAGCTTGATTTAAAGAAGTCTTCCCTTAACAGTAGTAGAGTTCAGATGCTAATGTATGCATGCCATCATCTTTATAGCAGCAGCATGATGACAATCCTTCAGCACAAACAATATAAACAATATGACCATGTCAATACAAAATAACATAAAGAAGAATGACAGTGCCCATGGTAAAATAAAACAAAATGGTAACATGACAATGTAATTCATTACAACAATAAAACACAAATATTTCAAACTCAAAAAAGTTTTATAAAATTCATTTATAGGAATTCAAAAATAAACCTACCTAATACTTAATACACCTTTCTAGCACATAGTAGGACCATCTTTTACATCCATAATATTTCAGACTTTTAGTGGCATGGGTGTAATAAGATATTAGAAACATTTCTTAGGAATTTTTTTGCAGACTGATTTGACATAATCAATCAATAATGGATGCACATGGTTAGCAAGAATGATTAGGCATGCTGTGACATACAATTGGTGCGTATTTGGTATTAATAAGCCTACTGTGTGACAAAGAAAATTCCACAACATTACACTACCACTGCTATCTTTTATCATGGACACAAGCAGGGTTGACCCATGGATGCATGCTTTTTATGCCAAAATCTGACAGTACTATCTGCATGTCACAGGAGGAACAGATTTTTAATGTAAGAAAGATTTTTCCATTGTTCAGTATGTTGGTGTCACTGTAGCCTAATGTTTCAGCTCTTCTGCTGGTGTAGCCATTCTGCTTCAAGATTCAAAACACTACATATTCACTATTGTATTCATAGTTGCTCTTCAGTACCAAACTGTTGTAAGTAGTTATGATCTGAGTATCAATGCCCTTCCTAGTAGATTTTGGCCTTTCTCACTTGAAATCATTCATTGAAAAGGTATTTTTGCTTACAGAACTGTGACTCACTAGATGTTTTTGTTTATCACACTGCATTGTGTTAAAATCCAAGAGGGCAAAACAGTTTCTGGGACACTAGAAGTACCATGTCTGGCACCAAAAATCATATTGCTGAAAATATTGATATCATGCATCTTGGCCATTATATTCCAACAAAACCTTTCTGCATGCTAAATATACTGAGTTGCAGCCACCAGAATATCTATTTAGAACAGCAGGTAATGTGCATTAGTATGTGTTCCTAAATGTTTTATGATCCTCTTTAAAATGCATGTATGCTAACCATATATGTGTGTTATTTTCTAAATAAACTAGATTTAAACTGCACATTCTAATTGCATGAGTAGTGCATATTGGAGCTGTGACATTTTTATAATTAAAACACAGTAGGTTACTATAGAATCATGTAAGCAGAGGTGGGTTACTCAAGACAAATAAATTGATCAAATTCAGTCAGATTCAAAACTTTATTTTTCTGACTTGTGACTTGTATAACAATACTTTTAAAAGGATTTGATTTACACTTATTAATGACTTGTGACTTGAGTCGAACTCAAAATAAAGGTATTACATTGAGATAATTTTATCTTGGCATTCGACATTTATTTGACACTCATTTTGTAAATCTCTGTATATCCTAAACTCAAAGCTTTATGTCATCAAAACAAACTGTAAATAAATTCACATTTTACAACATTATGTTTACAAGAATTACAGTGGATATAAAAAGTCCACACACCCCTGCCAAAATCACAGATTTTGTGTAATAATAAAATGAAACCAAGATAAATCTTGTGAGAACTTATGCCACCTTTATTGCAAAACTGCAATCTATACAAAGAAGGTGAAAACAAATCAGGAACTGTTTAGTGGAAAAGGAAAAAGATCATACAAAAAGCATTAGTGTGTACATCCCCTAAAGTAACAATTAGTTGAAGCACCTTTTGATTTTATTATAGCACTCAGCATTTTGGGTAAGAATCTATCTGTTTGGCATATCTGGACTTGGTGATTTTTGCCCACAACTCCTTGCAAAAAAAACTGAACATCTGTCAGATTACAAGGGCATATCCTGTGCACGGCTCTTTAGGGCACCCCACACATTTTCAGTTGGATTAATGCCTGGGCTCTGGCTGGACCATTCCTGCACATGGATCCTCCTTTGATGAAGCCATTACTATGTTGATTTTGATGTATGTTTTGGGTCATTACCTTGCTGAAAGGTGAAGTTCCCCTTCATCTTCAGCTTCCTAGCATATGCTTGGAAGTTTTATGCCAAAGTAGACTGATACTTGGAGCTATTCAAGATTCCATCCACCTAAACCCCAGGTTCCATCTGAAGAAAAGCAGCCTAAAGCATGATGCTGCCTCCACCATGCTTCATTTTGATGATGTGCTGTGTCATTTTTGTACCAAACATACCTTTTGGAATTAAGCCAAAATAGTTCAACCTTGGTCTCATCAGATATAAAATACATTTTCTACATTTTGTGGGAGAGTGGGTATACCTTTTGCAACGTTTAGCCAGGCTTGGATATTTTTCTTTGTGAGAAAAGCCTTCGTCTTGCTACCCTGCCCTACAACCCAGACATGTGAAGAATATTACTGATTATTGTCATATGAAGGGAACAGCCAGTACTTGCCACGAAATCCTATAGCTCTTTCAGTGTTGCTGCAGGCCTCTTGGTGGTCTCTCTGACCAGTTTTCTCCTTGTCTTCTCATCATCATGGAGGGGCATCCTGATCTTGGTAGAGTTACTGTTGAGCCATATTTTCTCCACTTGTTGATGACACTGTTCACCGTGCTCCATAGGATGTTTAATGCTTTGATATTTCTTTGTACCTTTGAGTTTTTAAAAGCTCTTTGCAGACCATGGCTTTTGGAGTGTGTTGCAACCTAGAGGATTAGAATAATCCTACAGGTACAGCCGAAATTTATATGATCTCATTCGAGCCAATTCGACACTTTTTGAAAAATGATCATGAGTCGCATCCTGTCATGGCATGGCAAGAAAATATTACCTGTTGTCTGATCCGCTTGCAATGATACTGGTACCATAATTATACATTCCTTTCCTTCTTGCCCACTTTCTGTTTATGTTTTAATTATAAATATACACATATACAGTATGTGTATGTGTGGAAGAAATTAAATTAGTAACAATTTTTTACTATTCTAAAGGAGGCTGTCTAACATCATACCCTTGGTTTACTGTTATTGTTATTATTGCATTTTTACTATGCTTATCCAGGGACACTTTTAACACCATTCCTGGTTTTACTATCTTACTATTTCAAGACTATTAAAAATTATATTTTATGCATATAGTATTTAGACTGTATTGACAATAGATATCTCAATTTTAATCCTCTAACGCCGGTGCTGGGAGACTTGTTTTGTTTTGGACGCTCTGTCTCTAAGACTTTGTGAAGTGGGGTCCAGCCTCAAGTGGGGAGGCAAAATGGGGACTAGGGGAAGAGAAAGAGAGCAAGCTATATCTAATCTATCCTTTTAATCCTTATAATTATAATTACCAACGTAACAATAGGCTGCATGCCAATAACTCCTGGGAAAATTGGAAATTAAGGTCAAAGCAGTCTCACTTTCAGTTAAGAATACAAAATGACATCAAAAATTGGAATCAATGTCTCCATGATGGGACAGTTAACTTTGTGAGCTGGAATGTTAAATGCCTGATTCACGAATTAAAGAGAAAGAAATCATTCTCTCACCTAACAGGTCTAAACCCTAAAATAGTATTTTTACAGGAGACCCACTTATTAAGCAAGGACCACTTCCAACTGCAATAAGACTGGACTGGCAAAATTTTCCATTCCAGCTTTACAAAGAAAACTAGAGGTGTGGGAATTCTTATACATAGAACAGTCTCATTTGTAGCATCAGAGGTAGCATCTGATCCTGAAGGCGATACATGAATGTCATGGGCAATTTATTTAACTGTAAAGTAATTTTGGTAAATGTTTATGCACTGAATGTGGATGATAGGGAATTCTTGCAAAATGTATTTACAACCATTCGAATGTGAACACTCATAAAATTAGAATGGCTGGGGGCTTTGTGTTTTAAATCCAGATTTAGATAGATCTTCTGTCACAGGGGTGATGACATCTAACACTGCAAAGACAATTATACACTTTGTAGCTGATCACAACTTATCAGACCACTGGAGATTTCTAAACCCAAACTCAAGAACATATTATTTCTACTCACCAGTGCATCATTGCTACTCAAGAATTGATTATTTCTTTATAGATAACAATTTTTTGCCTACGATTACATCTTGTAAGTACAACGCTATTGTTATCTCCTACCATGCCCTCTGATCTTGGAACTAAAATCATTATGCCTCACATACTCATCTCGCAGATGGCGTCTTAACCCACTTTTATTAGTAGACGAGAACTGTACAGAATTCATATCAAAACAAATCAAGTTTTTCTAGAGACAAACACATCCTCAGAGGTCTCCGCAGGAATACTATGGAAAACCCTGAAGGCCTTTTTAAGAGGACAAATTATCTCATATCTTTCCCACAGAAATACAGTAGAAACCAAGAAGGTATCAGAGCTAACCAGCGAAATTACTAGAATAGATCAAGAACATTCCAAGTGTTCAAGTGAGGCTCTTCATAGGAAAAGGCAGGCTCTGCATTCGAACTCTACCTCTTAACAACTAAAGAAACAGAACAATACATTGTTAAATCAAGACATCATTACTATGAACATGGAGAGAAAGCTAATAAGCTCTTAGCTCAATAAATCCACAAGCAAGAAGTTCGCAATGCAATCCCAGCAATCACCAACACAAACGGAGACAAAATCATTGACCATAAAATGTAATGCACGGGAGTTGGTCTCATCCGATGCGAGAGATGGACGTCTGAAGTGGAGCTCCGCTAGCAGCTGCGTTATCTTTCATATTATCTGCTTATTATCCTGAGATATCCTGTATTTATTCAACCCGAAGGGCACTGCTACAGTATATGTAAGCATATATAAACATGGCCAACAAGAAAGGGGGTCCGAAAGAATCGAAAACTAAAGCTGCACCCAAGCTAAGATCAGCAAGCCCTAGCTCAAGATATGGCCTTTCAAAGACAGACCTGGATCAGATGGGCGAAAGTACAGACTCCTTGGGACACGGTCCGCTACATTGTCGCCGGCTGAGAGCGAAAATGGAAGCGAATGTACGATCGTGAGTGCATGTCTCGATAGCTTGCCGATCGGAGAAGATCACCTGAAATTGGAAAAGGCCTTGCAGTCCAGGGTTTCAATTACTCCACGCGAGCCGGGAACAGCAGGGACACCGCTACAGTAGAGCCTGCCGCTTCACCTGCGGTACAAGAAAGCACAATTGAACTGTCTGAGCTGAAGGTGATGTTTGCTGAGCTCATGCAAGATATAAAGAAAAGCGAGAAGGCAAATGAGAAGGCAAGGGTAAAGGCAAATGAGAAACTGAGACAGGAGTTGCAACAGGCAAATGAAAGGCTGCGACATGATCTGCAACAGGCAAATGAAAGGCTGCAACAGGCAAATGAAAGGCTGTGACAGGAGCTGCAACTGGAGCTGCGACAGGTGCTGGGTAAAATTGAAGAGCACATTCAAGAAAACTCGGTTAAACTGAGCACGCTTACTGATCAACTGGAGGATCTCAAGGAGACATTCACAACTCAGATTGAAATAGCCGAAAATTTAGCTGCCAGTGCCGAAGAAAAAGCAGCAAACGCCAGCTCGAATGCAAAAACTGGCTGCTTTGGAAGATGGAAGCAGAAGGAATAATGTCAGAATTGAAGGTCTGCCTGAGAATCGAGAAAGTCCAAACCCTGTGAAATTCGCAGCTGAACTTTTTTTCTAAAATAATCGGAGAAGACTTTAAAGCAGATTCTGAAATAGCAGCAGCTTACCGCGTATGCAAATCAAATACCGTTAGATCTAGATCTTTTATTATTAGCTTTGAAAGATTATCATTTAAGCTAGAGGTGATGGCACTCCTCAGAAACAAGCAAGAGATTATATATGAAAACAACCACATTCGTATCTCCCCTGACTTCTCTCCAGCAACAGCTACTAAATGTGCAGCCTTCTACAACATTAACACTAGAATTACCAGAGCCTACGAAAAAACTCGTAGGTCCATCCCACCTTAAATCGCTTCTTAAAACCGTTCTCACCTCTCCGCCAGTGTCTTTTGTTAATCTAAATGTGCTGATAAAAGAAAAGCTGCAAGTAGCCGGCTATTCCATCCCCCCAACGACTTAGAACGTGCACAAACTTCTCCCAGCTCATGCCTTGATTGATTATCTGGGAGTGAAGTGGAGTTTTAGAGTGGAAATAATAGATCATTATTTGGAATACACGATTTCACGTGTGTTCCGTTTCTGCAGTAATCCGTAAACACATTTTTAAAACAGAAACGTTTTTCATATTATTGTAGTAAATGACAAAATGTAAGCATAAACTATATAATGTATGAAGCCTGAAGTCCAAATATCAAACACTTTCACAAAAGGTACAAATATAACAGAACAAGTATGCTTTTATTCAAAAATATAACTGCAGAAAAGCCGCCTTAGCATGCCACATTGACTCATACTTACTATAGCTGCCACAGTAGTGTAATGGTATCAGCCGCTGACTAGTATTCAAAAGGTCATGAGTTCGATCTCGCACGATTCAGTTTTGAGAAGTAAACTGCTCTTATTTTTACTATTTTAAAATAAAACATACATTTGATTTCAGTGTGTAACAGCCAGTGTAATTTATGATACTTGTAAAGGTTAGTTTTTTTTTTATTCACTTTTCATTCTCTCAGTCGTGTTCAGGATCCTTCCCTACCCCCATCTGAGAATGCTCTTTTCACATAAAGATGCGCTGTAGCTCTGCAGCGTACTTGTGACTGCATTCTCGTACCAATGCTTGCGAACTGAAGTGCCTGCGTGCACTTTTCATGGCATTACACGACTATTTTTGAGCATGCCCGTCGCCAAACACAGGAACATACCGTATGTTGGTGTACAAGAATAAAAACAAGTGCACTTTTATTCTAGACTATAAGTGAAGAAAAATAAAGCAAATTACAGTAGGCGGTTGATACGACAGCTTGCATGGTGCAATGCTAAGAACTGCTGATTTCCGATCCGTGCTATATAAAATCATCACATTCAAATATTAACAATTCCCACACACCCTTCCTACATTCACGACATGTGCACTTGTTGCAGTGTACACATCTCTGTGCTATGGTTCCTATTACACTGAATGAGCACCTGACATTGTACTTTCTTCCCTATATAAATAACATTCGAGTATAGCGTGTCTCCAAATAAATCACATTCGAGCTATAGCGCGTCTTTATGTGAAAACAGCATTGTCAGATTCGGGATTGTGAACGCGACTGAGAGAATGGAACTGAATTAAAAAAAGCTAACCTTTACAATTATCATGCATTTACACTGGCTCTTACAGACTGACTGAAATCAAATGTATGTTTTTATTCTAAAATAGTTAAGTACATGCAATATTATTTGAAAATGAACAGCGTCAGATCGGGTTTGAATACACGCTGACACTGTTACAGAAGGAGTCAGCTTATTCAGTGCAGCAGTTTCAACGCACAGTACATGCAATATTTTTTGAAAGCGAACAGCGCCAGATCGGGCGCATATTCAAACCCGATCTGACGCTGTTCGTTTTCAAATAATATTGCATTAGTGCGATGATGTTTTTACATATATTGTCTCTTTCATTCATCTTGCGGTTTGTAATAAGTGACCGCGTGTTTTTCCCCGATCTTGCCAGTTCGCACATGTTGCTGTATGGTGCTGTTTCTTTTGTACTCCAGGACATGCAGAGGACAGAATAGTACAGAGCAGTAAGTTCAGCGCTATATGCAATCAGACAGACAGACAGGCAGAGAAGGCACTAGATATATAAATAAACAGGGAAGGCACTGTATAATAGATATATAAAAAACAGCTAAGGGGATAGATATATAGATAGGTAGGAAGTAAAGGTACTATATGATAGGCAGACAGGGAAGCTCCTATATAATAATAAAATTACTGTTATTACTATATAGATAGACAGGGAGTTCAGGCAGGCAGAACGGCGAAGGTTAAAAATAAATAAATTTTCTCCCCAGCGGGGAACCTTTACAAGTATCATAAATTACACCGGCTGTTGCAGACTGAAATCAAATGTATGTTTTTATTCTAAAATAGTAAGACTAAGAGCAGTTTACTTCTCAAAAAGAAGCGGTGCAGGATCAAACTCGCAACGCTTTGCTTCCCAGTCGGAGCTGATTCTATTGCGCCACGGAGGCAGTCATAATAAACAGGTGTCAATGTGTCATGTTAAGGCGGCTTTTTGTTTCTGCAGTTATATTTTGAATAAAAAGCGCAATTGTTGTGTTAGATTTGTACCTTTTGTGAAAGTGTTTCTTTTATTTGGACTTTAGGCTTCATACATTATATAGTTTATGCCTACATTTAGTTATCTACTAGTAGAATATAAAAACATTTCTGTTTTCACAATGTGTTTACACAGATTACTGTAGAATTTGAACAGACATGAAATGCGTGTGTTCCAAACAACGATCTGTTATTTCCACTCTAAAACTCCACTTCACTCCCAGAAAATCAATCAAGTCATGAGCTGGGAGAAGTTTATGCACGTTCTAAGTCGGTGGGGGGATGGAATAGCCAGCTGCTTGCAGCCTGATTTTTATCAGCACATTTAGATGACAAAAGACGCTGGTGGAGAGCTGTGAACGATTTTAAGAAGTGATTTAAGGTGGGACGGATTACTGAGTTTTCCGTAGGCTCTGGTAATTCTAGTGTTAAACAGCGTTACGGCAAGCCAACGCCAAATACAGCCTCTTGTATCCGGCCAAACTGAAAGTGGAATTGCAGGGTCAATTCTATGTCTTCGCTAGCAAGGAAGAAGCAGAAAAGGAATTAAGAAAGCTGATCCCGGGACATTCTGATACATAATAGTGAGTCATGGCCGTTAATGATATAGCAAGGATTAATAATCTACTGTCTGACCTATTTGTTTAAAATACGAGTTTTATCATCATATATTCTCATTATTACTAGGCGCTATCTGTTTATGTTTTATTGTGCTTATTTTTCTTTTTTTTCCTTTTCTTTCTTTTTTTTTATTATCTAATTATTTTCTCACTACCCTAAACGAGACTGTTCAACATCATATCCTTGGTTTATTGTTATTGCTATTATTGAATTAAGACGTATTATGCTTATTCTGGACAAATTACTAACACCATATCCCGGTTTATTATCCGGTGTATTATCTTAATACACTAAGATTGCTTTTACTTTGGACGTGCTCTGTCTCTGGGTATGTCAGAGGACTGGGACTGTGTGAAGTGGGTTTTAGCCTCACTGGGGAGGCAAAAAGGGAGGTGGGGGTTAAGGGGAGAGAAAGAGAGCAGGCTTGATCTATACCTAATCTATCCTTTAATCTTTATAATTATAACTACCAACGTAATAATAAGCTGCATGGCAACAACTCTTGGGGAAATAGGAAATTAAGACCTAAGCTGTCTCACTTCCAGTTAAGACTATAAAATGACATCAAAAACTCAGAATCAGTGTCTCCATGATGGGACAGTTAACTTCGTAAGCTGGAATGTTAAAGGCCTGAATCACGAATTAAAGAGAAAGAAAGTACTCTCTCACCTAACAGGTCTAAATGCTAAAATAGTATTTTTACAGGAAACCCACTTACTAAGCAAGGATCAGTTCCGGCTGCAAAAGACTGGACTGGCCAAATGTTCCATTCTAGTTTTACAAAGAAAACTAGAGGTGTGGGAATTCTCATACATAGAACAGTACCATTTGTAGCATCAGATGTAGTATTGGATCCTGAAGGGAGATATGTAATGGTCATGGGAGACTTATCTAACTGTAAAATGATTTTGATAAATGTTTATGCACCTAATGTTGATGATAAGGAATTTATACAAAATTTATTTGCATCCATTCCCAATCTGAACACTCATAAAATTATAATGGCTGGGGACTTTAATTGTGTTCTAAATCCACTTTTAGATAGGACTTCTCCACAGGGGAACGCATCTAACACGCAAAGATAATTACAAAGTTTATAACTGATCACAACTTATCAGATCCCTGGAGGTTTTTAAACCCAAATTCAAGAACATATTCTTTCTACTCACCAGTACATCATTGCTACTCAAGGATTGATTACTTCTTTATAGACATAACTTCTTGCCTAAGATTAAATCTTGCAAATACGATGCTATTGTTATTTCTGACCATGCACCTATGATCTTGGAGCTAAATTACTAAGCCCCATACACTCACCCGCAGATGGGCTCAACCGCTTCTATTAGATGAGAATAGTACTGAATTTATATCCAAACAAATCAAATTCTTACTAGAGACAAATACATCCCTCGAGATCTCTGCAGGAATACTCTGGGAAACTCTTAAGGCCTTCTTAAGAGGACAGATTATCTCATATCTTTCCCACAGAAATAAATCAGAAGCCAAGAAAGTAGCAGAGATAAAAAGCGAAATTACTAAAATAGATGAAGAACATGCCAGACTACCAAGCGAGACTCTACATAGGAGAAGGCAGGCTCTACATTCAGAATTAAACCTCTTGACAACTAAAGAAACTGAACAACTAATTTACAAATCCAGACATCATTACTATGAACATGGAGAGAAAGCTAATAAGCTTTTAGCTCAACAAATTCACAAGCAAGAAGTGCAACGCAATCTCGTAATCACAACCTAACGGAGATAAAATCGAACACAAAAATATAATGCACACTTTCAGAGACTACTATAAATCCCTATATACTACTGAGTTTAAAGAAGACAATACACAATCTAATGCATTTCTGGATACATTACAGATACCACAAATAGACACTTTTAGTGTGGAGGAACTTGATAAACCTCTGGCATTATCAGAATTACTAGATGCTATAAAGTCACTCCAAGGGGGAAAGCAGCAGGCCCTGATGGCTACCCTGCAGAATTTTACAAGAAATTCTCCGCTCAGCTAGCTCCCTCCTATTAGCAACATTTACAGAAGCCAGAGATAACCAATCTCTTCCACAAACTTTCGCCAAGCACTAATCACTGTTTTCCAAAACAAAATAAGGACTTATTACAATGTGCATCATACAGACCAATTTCACTTCTGAATAACGACGTTAAAATACTCTCTAAAATCATAGCTAGAAGGATGGAGAAAGTGCTCCCTCGTAATATCACAAGACCAAACTGGATTTATTAGGGGCCGACACTTATCTTCAAATCTTCGACGCCTGTTTAATGTAATATACTCACCAACTAAATCAAACACCCCAGAAATATTATTATCATTGGATGCAGAAAAGCATTGACATGATTGAATGGAAATACCTTTTACTACATTGGAGAAGTTTGGGTTTGGCCCAACATTTGTGCATGGATTAAATTACTGTATACTAACCCAGAAGCTTCAGTTTGCATCAACAACATTTGCTCAGACTACTTTAAACTAGAGCGTGGCACTAGACAAGGATGCCCTTGTCACCGCTGCTGTTTGCAATTGCCATTGAACCACTGGCAATACATTGTCGAAATACTGATCAGATAAAGGGGATTAGCAGAGAAGGACTGGAACAGAAAATCTCATTATATGCAGATGATGGTACTGTATATATCGACCCAGAAAATTCTGTGCCTGCAGTCTTAGCAGCACTCACAGAATTTCAAAAGATCTCTGGTCTCAGAATTAATCTGAATAAAAGTGTACTCTTTCCAGTGAATTCTCAAGCATATAATATTAGATTAGACACCCTACCTTTTATCATTGCAGAACAGTTTAAATACCTAGGGTAAACATCACAAGTAAACATAAAGCTCTTTATCAACAAAATTTCGCGTCTGCATGGAAAAAATTAAACAAGACTTGCATAGATGGTCAACCCTTCATCTCACACTAGCTGGAAGAATTAACACTGTTAAGATGAATATTCTTCCTAAGCTCCTTTTTATTTCAAAACATCCAATATACATTAATAAATCATTCTTTAAGCAATTAGATTCAACAATAACCTCATTTATTTGGAATTCAAAACATCCACGCATCAAAGAGCGACCCTACAAAGACAAAAGGCAGAAGGCGCATGGCTCTACCTAACTTCCAGTTTTATTACTGGGCGGCAAATATACAGGCGATAAGAACCTGGACACAAATAGAAGAACATACACAGGCTTGGACCGCAATAGAAGTAAAATCCTGCAGTACTTCTTTGTATTCCTTGCTCTGTGCTCCAATAAACACACGCTATCGGCAATACACTAATAACCCAATTGTGCTCCACTCACTTAGAATCTGGAACCAATGTAGAAAGCATTTTAAGACGGAGAAGCTTCTATCTGTGGCACCTCTGCAAGAGAACCACCTCTTTCAACCTTCACAAACATATGCAGTTTTAATATCTGGAAAAATTTGGAATTAACTTGCTTAGAGATCTTTATATAGACAACGTCTTTGCATCCTATGAACAATTACATTCCAAATTTAACATTCCAGCTACACATTTCTTTCACTATCTTCAAATCAGGAACTTTGTTAAACAGAACCTTCATCTTGCACCCTCATCAATGCTGGAAAAATATTGCTCAATCTCAAGGACTTAGACTCCATCTCTACAATATATAAAATCATTTTACAATCCCTCCTTTCAAAGATCCAAGAGGACACTGGGAAAAGATCTCTCAATTAATATATCAGAAAAGGAGTGGAAAGTAGCAATGCAGAGAATTCACTCGAGCTCCATATGCAAAGCATACAATTATACAACTCAAAATTATATATCGAGCACATCTGTCTCACTAAAACTCTCCAAAATGTTTCCAGGGCATGATCCAACCTGTGAACGCTGCAACCAAGTCCCAGCCTCACTGGGTCACATGTTCTGGGCCTGCACCAAATTAACATTATTCTGGACAAAATTTTTAATTACCTTCAGACAGCCTTGGACTCACAATCCCTCCTAACCCATTATTTCCGGCGCTGTATCCGAAAGTGGCAGCCTTTCCAGCAGCTCCGTGTATGACTTTATCTTTTCCCTTTTTCTCTATTTCACTGATCACTTCTACCACTTTCTTTTTATGTGGAATCGCTCCCTGGACACTTTTACTATTTTATTTACTTTTTTACTATTTTACTACTTGACATGGATTCTTACACTTCGAGACTCGCCTATTCAAGTAGTCAACTTAAAGCACTGAGAAGAAATGCTCATGCCGGTGTGGTTCCTTATTTACCTGACGAGGTAAGAAGACGATATCGGGGCAGCCGAGCCAGCGCAAAGATAAAAGATAAGATAAGAGCCAGGCAATTTCAGAGAAAATGGCGTTATAAACCGTCGGTGCCTTCTGTGATCCTGGGAAATGTGAACTCACTACCAAATAAGATCGACGAACTGGCTGTGCTGGTGAAAATGTCAGAACCTACAGAGAATGCAGCTTGCTGTGTTTTAGTGAAACATGGCTAACAACTACCATCCCAGATGCTAACGTGGAGCTACCCGGGTTTAGCACAGTTAGAGCGCACAGAGACACAAGTACCTGCGGGAAGAAGAAAGGAGGAGGACTCGCTCTCTATGCCAATACAAAGTGGGGCAACTCAGGTCATGTAAACGTTAAATTCTCCAATTGCTGTAGGGACATCGAACTGTTGGCCATAAGTCTGCGTCCCTATTACTTGCCCAGAGAGCTTGGACACGCGATTGTTGTTATTGTTTACATCCCCCTCAAGCGAATGCGAGATAGCTAGTGACATCATCCATTTTACAGTTGCTAAGTTACAACGCAGCACCCAGAGGCACTTGTGCTAATCTCTGGAGACTACAACCACACGCTCATTCAGGAAGTGGTCCCCTGAGGCCCCGAGCAGCCGTGAGTCGAGGTAATTCTTGGTAGCGAGAACCAATCGGATCGCTCTCCGCTACCAAGATTCTACCGAGAATTGAAAGCTCGGCCAATCGCGCCCGTGATCGGCTACCAAGAATTGTCCAATCGCACCGCTTCGCTACCAAGAATTGACCATTCACAACCCGTTTCCCCTACCAAGAATTGACCATTCACAGCCCGCTTCGCTACCAAGAATTGGCCAATGACGGCTCGCTCTGCTACCAAGAATTGACGAATCACGACTACCAAAACTCGGAGAGGGCGGGCCAACCTCTTGTCAGTTAATGTATTCTGCTAAAGCTTGTTCGAGTCGGTACACAGGCGTTTTGCGATTTGCGCTTGCTTTTGCACTGTCTAAAAATGTTACTCACTAGTGTCGGTTTGTGCAGATATATTTACGTTCACCTACACATGTTCTGAATGATTTTTTTAAACATTCTTGGTAAAGTTTATTACATTTACTAAATATTTGTGCAACACGTGTAAAGACAGATATAATAATGTATAAATACAGTATAATAAACATTGAATTGTATAATCATAGTTTAATTTTACAGAGTGAGCTTTAAAAATAATAATATGAAGTGCTCTATAATTATAAAAATACAAATCATAGAGAAAATCAACTCTGTGTACATATTTCCTACAAAAGACCCTTGGGAAGTCTTTCTGGTATATAAAGACCAATAATTGTTCATGAATTACTGCAGCAAAATTATATATATACTGTGTATATATATGTACCTGTAAAACAAGAGACTGGTATGCCTTTTTTTAATACTTAACACTAAATTATGCTTATAAAGCAGACCTACACTTTTAATACTCATATGATTCTACTCATGCTGTAGAATAGCATATATATTATAGATATATATATAGTTAATTATAGATATATATATATATAGTTAATTATATATATATATATATATATATATACTGCTCAAAAAGAATTAAAGGAACACTTTTAATCAGAGTATAGCATAAAGTCAATGAAACTTATGGGATATTAATCTGGTCAGTTAAGTAGCAGAGGGGTTGTTAATCAGTTTCAGCTGCTGTGGTGTTAATGAAATTAACAACAGATGCACTAGAGGGGCAACAATGAGATGACCCCAAAACAGGAATGGTTTAACAGGTGGAGGCCACTGACATTTTTCCCTCCTCATCTTTTCTGACTGTTTCTTCACTAGTTTTGCATTTGGCTACAGTCAGTGTCACTACTGGTAGCATGAGGTGATACCTGGACCCTACAGAGGTTGCACAGGTAGTCCAACTTCTCCAGGATGGCACATCAATACGTGTCATTGCCAGAAGGTTTGCTGTGTCTCCCTGCACAGTCTCAAGGGCATGGAGGAGATTCTAGGAGACAAGCAGTTACTCTAGGAGAGCTGGAGAGGGCCATAGAAGGTCCATAACCCATCAGCAGGACCAGTATCTGCTCCTTTGGGCAAGGAGGAACAGGATGAGCACTGCCAGAGCCCTACAAAATGACCTCCAGCAGGCCACTGGTGTGAATGTCTCTGACCAAACAATCAGAAACAGACTTCATGAGGGTTGCCTGAGGGCCCAAATGTCTACTGCTCCCTGTGCTCACTGCACAGCACCGGGGAGCTCAATTGGCATTTGCCATAGAATACCAGAATTGGCAGGTCCACCACTGGCGTCCTGTGCTTTCACAGATGAGAGCAGGTTCACCCTGAGTATATGTGAAAGACGTGAAAGGGTCAGGAGAAGCCGTGGAGAATATTATGCTGCCTGTAACATCGTTTAGCATGACTGGTTTGGTGGAGGGTCAGTGATGATCTTGGAGGCATATACATGGAGCGACTCACAGACCTCTACAGGCTAGACAACGGCATCTTGACTGCCATTAGGTATCAGGATGAAATCCTTGGACCCATTGTCAGACCCTACGCTGGTGCAGTAGGTCCTGGTTTCCTCCTAATGCACGACAATGCCCGGCCTCACGTGGCAAGAGTATGCAGGCAGTACCTGGAGGATGAAGGAATTGAAACAATTCAATGGCCTTCACGATCCCCTGACTTAAACCCAATAGAACATCTGTGGGACATTATGTTTCGGTCCATTAGGCGCCGCCAGGTTGCTCCTCAGACTGTACAACAGCTCAGGGATGCCCTCATACAGATCTGGGAGGAAATGCCACAAGACACCATCCGTCGTCTCATTAGGAGCATTACCCGACGTTGTCAAGCATGCATACAAGCTCGTGGGGCCACACAAGATACTGAAAAGCATTTTGAGTAGCAGAAATTAAGTTTTTGAAAAAATGGACTAGCCTGCCACATCTTCATTTCACTCTGATTTTAGGGTGTCTACACAATTGAGCCCTCTGTAGGCAGAAAACTTTTATTTCCATTAAAAGACTTGGCATCCTTTTGTTCCTAAGACATTGCCCTGTCGTTATTTGTATAGATATCCAACTTCATATTGAGATCTGATGTATCTAATGTGTTTCTTTAAAGTGTTCCTTTAATTTTTGTGAGCAGTGTATATACACACTCACCTAAAGGATTATTAGGAACACCATACTAATACAGTGTTTGACCCGCCTTCAGAACTGCCTTAATTCTACGTGGCATTGATTCAACAAGGTGCTGAAAGCATTCTTTAGAAATGTTGGCCCATATTGATAGGATAGCATCTTGCAGTTGATGGAGATTTGTGGGATGCACATCCAGGGCACGAAGCTCCTGTTCCACTACATCCCAAAGATGCTCTATTGGGTTGAGGTCTGGTGACTGTGGGGCCATTTTAGAACAGTGAACTCATTGTCATGTTCAAGAAACCAATTTGAAATGATTCAAGCTTTGTGACATGGTGCATTGTCCTGCTGGAAGTAGCCATCAGAGGATGGGTACATGGTGGTCATGAAGGGATGGACATGGTCAGAAACAATGCTCAGGTAGCCCGTGGCATTTAAACGATGCCCAATTGGCACTAAGGGGCCTAAAGTGTGCTAAGAAAACATCCCCACACCATTACCCCACCACCGCCAGCCTGCACAGTGGTAACAAGGCATGATGGATCCATGTTCTCATTCTGTTTACGCCAAATTCTGACTCTACCATTTGAATGTCTCAACAGAAATCGAGACTCATCAGACCAGGCAACATTTTTCCAGTCTTCAGCTGTCCAATTTTGGTGAGCTTGTGCAAATTGTAGCCTCTTTTTCCTATTTGTAGTGGAGATGAGTGGTACCGGTGGGGTCTTCTGCTGTTGTAGCCCATCCGCCTCAAGGTTGTGCGTGTTGTGGCTTCACAAATGCTTTGCTGCATACCTCGGTTGTAACGAGTGGTTATTTCAGTCAAAGTTGCTCTTCTATCAGCTTGAATCAGTCGGCCCATTCTCCACGGACCTCTAGCATCAACAAGGCATTTTCGCCCACAGGACTGCCGATACTGGATGTTTTTCCCTTTTCACACCATTCTTTGTAAACCCTAGAAATGGTTGTGCGTGAAAATCCCAGTAACTGAGCAGATTGTGAAATACTCAGACCAGCCCGTCTGGCACCAACAACCATGCCACGCTCAAAATTGCTTAAATCACCTTTCTTTCCCATTCTGACATTCAGTTTGGAGTTCAGGAGATTGTCTTGACCAGGACCACACCCTTAATCCATTGAAGCAACTGCCATGTGATTGGTTGATTAGATAATTGGATTAATGAGAAATTGAACAGGTGTTCCTAATAAACCTTTAGGTGAGTGTATATATATATATATATATATATATATATAGTTAATTATATATCATGCTGTAGAATAGCATATATATTATAGATATATATATATATATCATAGATATATATATATATATATATAGTTAATTATATATCATGCTGTAGAATAGCATATATATCATAGATATATATATATATATATATAGTTAATTATATATCATGCTGTAGAATAGCATATATATTATAGATATATATATATAGTTAATTATATATATATATTTATATTTATATATATATATATATATATATATATATATATATATGGTGTGTATGCTTGTTTACTAGAACACATATAGCTATTTTGCATTAAGTATATAAACATTTCCTTTGCAATATTTCCAAATATTTATTTTTACCTACTTCAAGAATGTCAGTTTGTGCAGATATATTTACATTTACCTGCACATTTTTTGAATGATTTTTTAAACATTCTTGGTTAAGTTTATTACATTTATTAAATATTTGTGCAACACGTGTAAAGACAGATATAATAATCTATAAATATAATAAACATTGAATTGTATAATCAGTTCAATTTTACAGAGTGAGCTTTAAAAATAATAATATGAAGTGCTCTATAATTATAAAAATACAAATCATAGAAAGTGAAAAGTTTTTTCTTGGCTTTATCTTTAAAACTTTAAACTGAATTGTTTTGAGTTCATTTTATCTGAAAATGATAAATCAACTATGTGTACATATTTCCTACAAAAGACCCTTGGAAAGTCTTTCTGGTATATAAAGACCAATAATTGTTCATGAATTACTGCAGTAAAAATTATATATATACTGTGTATATATATGTACCTGTAAAAACAAGAGACTGGTATGCTTTTTTAATACTTAACACTAATTTCACAAATCGTTCATATCAAGGCCAATATAGAATAATAATAATAATACTCTATATTAACACTGATGTTATAAATTATGCTTATAAAGTAGACCTACACCTTTAATACTCAGACAATGCTATATATATAAGGGGTGTGTATGCTGTTTACTAGAACACATAGTTATTTTGCTAAGTATATAAACAGTTCCTTTGCAATATTTCCAAATATTTATTTTTACCTACTTCAAATTAATTGTCAGCATCAACTAGAATATCCATCCATCCATTTTCTAACCCGCTGAATCGAACAGGGTCACGGGGTCTGCGGAGCCAATCCCAGCCAACACAGGGCACAAGGCAGGAACCAATCCTGGGCAGGGTGCCAACCCACCGCAGGACACACACAAACACACCCACACACCAAGCACACACTATGGCCAATTTAGAATCGCCAATCCACCTAACCTGCATGTCTTTGGATTGTGGGAGGAAACCGAGCGCCGGAGGAAACCCACGCAGACACAGGGAGAACATGCAAACTCCACGAGGGAGGACCGGAAGCGAACCGGTCTCCTAACTCTTGAGCAGCAGCTACCACTGCGCCACCGTGCCCCAACTAGAATATATTACTTCCTAAATGTTATAAATACATACAAACACAAAGCTGTACACTATTATTTATTCATTCTTATTTTGCTTTCATTTTATTGTATCCTTCTTGATTATCTGTGCAGCTGTCTCAGACTATAGTAAAGCCACTATATAAGGAAGTGAAATGCATTATTATTTGTTATAATAATGATTCAATAGAATGGGCAGGCAGTTTAAGTGTGATTTTTAACTTTGCTTGTTGTCTGTGTATTCCTTGACAAATCATTCACTAAACAGTTTTCATTTAATCAAAAAAGAAAAATAAACAAACTACAACTGCAATGTAGGATTCAAAGCACCGCTCGATGAACAGAAAGTTTTTTTTCCATTCGCAATGTGCCTTGAGCGGGATTCGAACTCGCGTCCTTGCAATAATTTCTGGTAGATAGTCTCCCAAGAATTGCAGCCATACCTCGACTCATGCGCGATATCCTTGGCAGAGCAGGCTCTGAGAGACTGCTTTGGAACAACGGACTGGGATATCCTGCTGGGGTCACATAGTGAGAACATTGAAGACGCTGTTGAATGCACAACTGATTACATCAACTTCTGTATGGACATTGTAGTTCCAGTAAGAACAGTACGCTGCTATGCAAACAACAAGCCATGGATTACAAGTGACATCAAAGGCCTTTTGAACCAGAAGAAAAGGGCTTTTAAAGACGGTGATCAGCATGAGCTCAAGCGCGTGCAGAAGGAACTCCGAGTCCAGCTCAGGGCGGCAAAGAGCAGTACAGGAAAAAGCTGGAGCAGAAGTTGCAGAACAACAGCATGAAGGAAGTGTGGGATGGGATGAAGATTATCACTGGCTGCAGCTCGAAACGGGTGCCACCATCGAGACAGACGTGGAGAGAGCAAACCAAATGAACAACTTCTTTAATAGGTTTGATCACCCTAACCCACTCTCACCTTGGAGAACTGCATCTTCCAACCATCCTTCTGCTGATACCAGCATAGGTGAGACATCCCCACCCACAATTACAGCAGCCCAGGTGAGCAGAGAGCTGAGAAGACTTCGTACCAGCAAAGCACCGGGTCCAGATGGAGTATCGCCACGACTGCTGAAGGCCTGTGGGTTGGAACTGTGGAGTCCTCTACAGCGCATCTTCAACCTGAGCCTGGAACAGGGAGAGTCCCAAGGCTTTGGAAAACATCTTGTATCACCCCAGTCCCAAAGATATCATGTCCTAGTGAGCTGAATGACTTCCGGCCTGTTGCTCTGACGTCACATCTGATGAAGACCATGGAGCGGCTGCTGCTTCACCACCTGAGGTCACAGGTCCGCCACGCCTCAACCCTCTGCAGTTCGCATACCAGGAGAAGGTGGGAGCGGAGGATGCCATCATCTACTGTATATGCTACACCGATCCCTCTCCCACTTGGACAGAGGCAGTGGTGCTGTAAGAATTATGTTTTGGACTTCTCTAGTGCCTTCAAAAACATCCAACCTCTGCTCCTTAGAGACAAGATGACTGAGATGGGAGTAGACTCACACCTGGTGGCATGGATCGTGGACTATCTTACAGACAGACCTCAATATGTGCGTCTTGGGAACTGCAGGTCTGACATTGTGGTCAGCAACACGGGGCCGCAGGGGACTGTACTTTCTCCGGTCCTGTTCAATCTATATAAATCAGACTTCCAATATGACTCGGAGTCCTGCCGTGCAAAAGTTCGCTGATGACACTGCTATTGTGGGCTGCATCAGGAGTGGGCAGGAGGAGGAGTACAGGAAGCTAATCAAAGACTTTGTTAAATGGTGCGACTCAAACCACTTACACCTTAACACCAGCAAGACCAAGGAGCTGGTGGTGGATTTTAGGAGGCCCAGGCCCCTCGTGGACCCTGTGATCATCAGAGGTGACTGTGTGCAGAGGTTGCAGACCCATAAATATCTGGGAGTGCAGCTGGATGACAAATTGGACTGGACTGCCAATACTGATGCTCTATGTAAGAAAGGTCAGAGCCGACTATACTTTCTTAGAAGGTTGGCGTCCTTCAACATCTGCAATAAGATGCTGCAGATGTTCTACCAGACGGTTGTGGCGAGTGCCCTCTTCTACACGGTGGTGTGCTGGGAGGCAGCATAAAGATGAAGGATGCCTCACGCCTGGACAAACTTGTTAAGAAGGCAGGCTCTATTGTAGGAGTAAAGTTGGACAGTTTAACATCTGTGGCAGAGCGACGGGCATTAAGCAAACTCCTGTCAATCATGAATAATCCACTGCATCCACTGAACAGTGTCATTTCCAGGCAGAGGAGTAGCTTCAGTGACAGACTTTTGTCACTGTCTTGCTCCACTGACAGACTGAGGAGATCGTTCCTCCCCACACTATGTGACTCTTCAATTCCATCCGGGGAGTAAATGCTAACATTATTTAAAGTTATTGTCTGCTTTTACATGTATTTTTATTACTATTTAATTTAATATTGTTTTTTGTATCAGTATACTGCTGCTGGATTATGTGAATTTCCCTCGGGATTAATAAAGTATCTATCTATCTATCTATCTATCTAACAGCTGTGTTTGGGGTTCTTCCAGATGGGTTTAAAGTGGAGAAAGACAAACAAATTGTAATTGCATTTACTACACTTTTGGCACACAGACTTATTCTGATAAACTGGAAGAACCCAAACTCTCCTCTTTAAGTCAGTGAGAAACTGATGTGTTATACTATTTGAAATTGGAAAAAATCAAATACTCAGTTAGAGGATCTGTACAGACTTTTTCAGAACATGGCAGGATCTAATCAGTAATATTTTAAGATAAGCTGATAAAGCACAGAGAATTTATTAATTTAGGTATGTTTACAAGCCTTAAATTTCACACCGTTTGCCTTGCTTTCTCTCTCAGGGGTGGGGATCGATTTGTCCTTAACTCAATTTTTCTTTTTGTAAAAACTTGATTGATTTGTATGGATTGCAATAAAATTAATATATATAAATATAATGAAAAAAAATGTAATGCACACATTTAGAGACTACTATAAATCCTTATATTCTACTGAGTTTAAAGATGACAATACACAATGTAATGTATTTCTGGATGCATTACATATACCACAAAAAGATACTCTTAGTGCAGAGGAATTGGATAAGCCTTTGGCACTATCAGAATTGCTAGATGCTATAAACTCACTTAAGAGTGGGAAAGCAGCAGGCCCTGATGCTACCCTGTCGAATTTTATAAGAAATTCTCCAATCAGCTAGCTCCCTTTTATTAGATAGCTAGATAGATAGATACTTTAATAATCCCAGGAAATTCACAAATTAGTAACATTCACAGAAGCTAGAGTCAATAAAATTCTACCTCAAACTTTTGGCATGCATTAATCACCGTCTTTCCTAAACAAAGTAAGGACTTATTGCAATGTGCATCATACAGACCAATTTCACTTCTGAATAATGATGTTAAGATACTCCAAAGTCCTAGCTAGAAGGATGGAGAAAGTGCTGCCTTCGGTAATATCACAAGACCAACTGGATTTATTAAAGGCCGACACTTAGCTTCCAATCTTCAACGCCTGTTTAATGTAATATATTCACCTACAAAGTCAAACACCCCAGAGATATTATCGTTGGATGCAGAAAAAGCATTTGATATGATTGAATGGAACTACATTTTCACTACATTGAAGAAATTTGGGTTTGGCCTGAACATTTGTGCATGGATCAAACTGCTGTATACCAATCCAGAAGCTTCACTTTGAATTAACAACATTAATTCAGACTACTTTAAACTAGAATATGGTACCAGACAAAGATGCCCCTTGTCACCACTACTTTTGCAATAGCCATTGAGCCACTGGCAGTTCACTGTCAAAATGCTTACCAGATAAAAGGGGATTATCAGAAAAGGACTTGAACAGAAAATTTCTCTATATGCAGATGATATGGTACTGTATATATCAGACCCACAAAATACTGTACCTGCAGTCCTAAAAGTACTTACAAAATTTAAAATGTTTTCTGGTCTCAGAATTAATTTGAATAAAAGTGTGCTCTTCCCAGTGAATACAATATTAGATTGGACACCTTCCCTTTTATCATTGAAGATCAGTTTAAATACCTAGGAGTAAACATCACAAATAAAGATTCAACCATAACCTAATTTATTTGGAATTTAAAACATCCACTTATCCAAAGAGCGACCCTACAAAGAACTAAGACAGAAGGTGGCATGGCTCTACCTAACTTTCAGTTTTATTACTGGGCAGCAAACATACAAGCCATAAAACCTGGACATGGACACAAATACTGTAGGTGAACATACACAGGTTTGGTCCACAATAGAAATAACATCCTGCATTACTTCTTTATATTCCCTACTTTGTGCCTCTATAAATGCAAGTTATCGCCAATATACTAACAACCCAATTGTGCTTCACTCACTCAGAATATGAAACCAATGTAGGAAGCATTTTAAGATAGAGAAGCTTTTATCTGTTGCACCTCTGCCTGAGAATCACCTTTTTCAACCCTCACAAACATATGCAGTTTTTAATATCTGGAAAACATCCATCCATCCATTTTCCAACCCGCTGAATCCGAACACAGGGTCACGGGGTCTGCTGGAGCCAATCCCAGCCAACACAGGGCACAAGGCAGGAACCAATCCTGGGCAGGGTGCCAACCCACCGCACGACTATGTGGAAAACATTTGGGATTAAATCACTTACAGATCTGTACATAGACATCGTCTTTGCAACCTACTGAACAATGACATTTCAACTTTAACTTTCCAGCAACAGATTTCTTTCACTATCTTCAAATTAGAAACTTTGTTAAACTCATCAATTTACTAATTTTTACTAGTTTTAAGTTTTACTCTGTTGCCCATGCTCTCTTTCACAGGGATGGGGGTTGATTTGTTTTCAACCTATTTTTGTAAAAATTGAGCTATTTGTATGGAATGATTACAATAAAATCAATAAAATTAAAAAAAGAAAGAAAGCTCACCTTTGTCGTTTATATGTGGATGTGCTGAGTTGTTTAAGGTCTCTGCGCCATGTTGCACGGACAGCAGAGTGAGGCACAAAACATTTCTTTATAGATGCAATGTAAAAAGACTTTTAAAAATTATTTGCCATTCTCATTCCTTTTGAAGAGGCAACCTAAGGGCTTGGGCTTGAATTCACAGGCAGAACTTAATTTGTCTGTTTCACTTCACTTTTCAAAGCCTGTCAAAACTTACACAACTGTAGGAATGAGAATGATATGCCATTTTAGACCATTTTATTGCATTGCAAATTAACTGTTCCTACGTCTTCAAAGGAGTGCAATATTTGACAGGTTATAGAAAGAAAAGGTTTAAAATTTTAGTGCAGGTTGTCAAGTTCACATCATGCACTTCCTATATTAATAATGGAATTGGAATGGTGTTTAATTTCTCAACATGCATATTCTACTGTAAGACTCCAGTCTGTGTACCCTCATAGGGATGTGTAGAAGAGATATATTGTGCAATTTCTGGACAATGTAATTCCATTTCAAATACCTAATTTATACGTTTATAACTAATTGGGAAGCACAATTTTGTTGACTTTGACAGTGCAGATGCTAAGGCAAATGGACTGGAATCTCTGCTGGGACGGAGAGTGAGTCCTTACCTGGCTGGGAGGCCATAATAGAAGGACAGTAAGGAAAGAACAATCCCAATCCCAGTCAGGTTAGAAGAACAATGGATGAATTGGGCGAACATGGAAGCCAGATGCAGTTCATTCCTCAGCATGATAGGCAGCAGTGTTTCTCCAGGCTGGTCCCAGTTAGGCCTCATAGGAGCTGGAGTGTAGAAGAGCAGCCCTGTCAGGGTCTTTGTGTGCTACAAGAGGGTGTGTAGAAGGAAAATTTTTGTATTAGCATAAAAATAGCAAATTAACATAAAGAGCCATACAAAGTAAATTAAAAGCTTCTAAAACATTAGTTTAAGCATAAATTAGAATGTTAAGCAAATAAGATAGGTCAAGCAAATATTTAACTAAAAATCAGTTATACTGCATTATTTTTAAGCTTACAGCAGAAATTACTAATGTGAGAACGTACAGGGAAAAAAGAACAAAAAATGACATACAGAAACCAGCTAGAACAGGATAAGAGGTTGAGAACACCTGTGTCCAAGGCTAGGAAGCTAAAGGAAGTGATAACACAGAGAAGATGGCTCTGGAAGGCACATAACGAAACCAGCTGGATTGGGGAATCAGCAGAAAGGAAACAAAAGGCTTTTGCTGTAAGCAAGGTCACATGATGTAATGCATGAAGAGAAACATTAGTATATTCAGGCATTAGCAATAAATATAGAAGAGTATATTAGAAATTAACTTTACCATAGAAATAAAGACAAATCAAGCATGCCAAGCAATGATTAAATGAAGGCATATACCATATTTCTTTTAATTAAAGCTTAGCTTTAGGCCACCATTATAGCATAGCATAAAAGGCTAGAGAAGGAAGTGACACCATGAAAGACCAAATATGGAATAAGGAACATCTGCCCAGTTGAAGAACCAATCAAGAATAAGCAAAACAGAAAACTATAGTGAACAATAGACAGTATAGCCAGGTGCAGAATGAGCTAATTGAACAAGGTCAAAATGATAAGAAATTGTTATAAAAACTTCGATTGCTGCAATGTTCAGGGCTCAGCTCAATTTGGCCGTATTGGGTTGAGTCCGTGTTGCTATTTGTTTTGTTTTATTGCAATAAAGCTTTAAAACTCTGTCTATCCCGAGTCCTAAAAGCCTTCAGTTTCAGGTAAAAGCCTTCTGGTGACGAATTTTTCGCCACGACAAATTGGTGACCCGACGTGATAGAGATAACAGGTCAACTATGTGAATCCAGCGGCAGGGACAAAGGTCTACTTAAATGAACACAGATGGTGGCCACCTAAAAGGTAAGCGATATTTTCGCTTAAACTAATTTATGTAAAGTTTCAGAGAGCATCCGCCTCCAACGGAGACAAGCAGCATTTGGCCTTTCTAAAACGAACCGGTAGGAATAAAGGATGAACAGACAGACTTAAACAGAATGTGTGGAGACTGTACAGCTAATGCATGTGTATGAATGAGAGTTTTTGGTTTTAATAGAGAAGGCTCTGATCCGGGACGGGCAGCTGCACGGTGCAGAATATAGCTCCCTCTGATCCAGGGGACGGAGGACTGCATTGTAATGGGTAGTGTTGGAAATTCTGTCAAATACTAAGGTTGTCGTGACGGTGAACCGTGTATAGATAGGTGTGAAATTCCTGAACTAGCACCCCTTTGCTGTGGCTGTATGTTCTCCAGTGAGATGAGCGAGATGTCGAAAATCCCCGCTCGTCTCGAGAGACAGCCAGTTTTGAGGAGAAGCTGCAGCGGTTCTGACTGTGCCTCAGCAGGAGAGTTGGTTCAGGTGCGCTTGGAGACCTATCATTGCCGCCTTGACTTAGAGAAGGGATTGGCAACGTGTAGGCAGAAATTCCTGATCAGATAAACGCTTTCAAGTTCGTATAGAGAGCTGGTGAAAGGGATCTGTGTGGTAACAGATGGAGAGAGAGTGCTAGTACAAGGGACAGATAAGGGAATTAGAACTTTATTTTATTTTAGGATTTCTTTGATAGGTTAGGAGGCACACAAGTGCTGTGTGTATGGAGCACTTTTAAAAGCGCCGCTGCAATTGTTGAAGCACATACAGGTGCACAGAATGCTTGGAGCGCTTTAAAAAAAAGTGACGCTGCACGTGAAGCACACAGGTGCAGATTGGAAAAGAGTGTATAGTACAGAGGTGCAAAACTAGTATAGGGCAAGAATAGGGCACTAGGGTTAGCACGCTAGGTGCTAAAAAGTGTGATTGAGTACAGTGTAAATTTTAGGGTGTATAACTTTTATGTGTAAAATAAACTATATTGATTTAGAGAATATAGAAAACACCTGTGCGTGAAATAGCTAAAAATAAATTTCACCTGGTGGGAGGAGCAGTAGAGCAGGAAAAAGGGCTATTATTCCGAACCATAATTGTGACTTTATACACTGTTCGGAGACGCGTATAGGAAGATATAAGTTGTGGGGTAAAAAAAAAAAAAGACACAATAAGATTGAACATTTTTACGACATGTATTCGGAGGAGAATAAAAGAACAGTGCTAAAAATAGATAAATATTTACATAAGAGTAGATTAGAAATAAAAATATTACAGATTATTGAGGAGAAACAAGAAAAATAGCAGGAGCTGTAGATCAACTTACAGGAAGAGTGCTGTGCAAATACTGGAAGGTTGAGACTCAGGAGAAAGATAGTACAGATTTATTACTGTGGTTGTAGGTTACGGAAAAGTTAGGCAGCAAAATTTATGGCACAAGAAAGGATCCTGCAAATAACTCATGGTGTGTATACTCACTATTGGAAAGAAGATTTTTACATAAATGCAGCAGGACAATCACACAAATTAGCAGAGGGTACTAAACGTTTTACTAAAAGCAATCACAGAGATAATGAACTTGGATGAGGTACAGGAAGAGTGGCCCTATATACTGTAGATTGGGAACTATAATTGCAAGAAATTGACAGTGACAAAGTTGGGAGCTACTTTGGAGAAGCTAGTGGAGTCGGACAGACTTTACTTTATTGTGAATCCTTTTAAAAACATTTACAGCCATATTTACAAAAGGGAATAAATTGTTGCTTTAAGAGAGGGCAAGGAAAGACAGGAAAAATACTGAGAAATCCTGGTGTTGAACGCTGTTGGGAGATTTGTGCTGCCAGCAGTCACGCTAAGGAAGGTCCTGTGTGAGATCAAACCTAATTTAATGAGAGATTCAAAATTTAAAATTAGCGGTAGGAAGCCCACGGCTGCAGGGAACTGAAATGGATGCCAGCAAGTTGCCAGTGGATATATTGGGGTGTAAAGATCCCATCCACAAAAACTCATTGAAAGATCATCTCAAAAATGGCAAAAGAGAACAAAAGGTTTTAAAAGCTGCTGGCCCCAAAAGTTTCATTTAATCTGAAACTGTGCAAAGAAATGATAGAGCACATAAAGAATTATAAAACAGAAGATGTTAACGAAAAGAGAGAAAACAAGAGGAACTAAACATAATGTAAATGTTTATGGGAGAAGCAATGAAAAGAAACACTTTAGAAAGAGCGAGTTGGTGCTTTGGTAATGGAGAGATAGGGGTGGAACCCCATTAACGCTGCCTTTAGGTATGTCGTATGAGTTCCCACTGATAGAAGGAAATGGAAAATTTAAAAGGCAAATAGTGGTGAAAAATGAGGAAGAAGAATTAGGAGAAAAAGAAACAGGGCAGGACAAACTAAAAGAACAAAGATCAAATCTGCTCCAAGGCAGCGACAGACACGGAGCAGTGGAATAATACAAAGATATGGCTGTGAGTGCCACTCCCTAACACAACAAATGGTGGACCTAACAAATGAGATTGTCATAAAAATATGATGGTTAAAACCTGTGCAGACACTGGCCTTAATTGGGAAAATGCTATGCCAATTGCTTTAATGTTTTATCGTTCAGAGAATAAAAGAGTGACGTATTTACCGCCACATGAAATGCTTATTGGTCAAACAATGCCTACATCTGTTTGGAGGGAACTCCTAAAAGTCCCCTTTAGACCAGCTTGAGAATAAAATACAGAGCTAGACGAGATAACTAAAAATAAAAACATAACAATTAAGGGCATTTGAGTAAAATGGATGAAACTGATTTTGTGACAAAATTAGAAATAACAATGAAAAACAGTAATTAGATTGTACCATTAAATAGCAAAAGTAGCTAGGTGAAGTGTAGGCAGACACATATATTTTAATTGCCCCATCCCCGAGTAAGGAATGATTGAGTGAATAGCTGCATGAGCTCCATTATCTCTTAATGGTACTAACAATGAGCCACAGGTGTGGAGACAAGTGTGAGTGTGACTGAACTCGGACCCAAATAGTGGATACCAAGAGACACGGTAAAATAATCAATCACATAACAAGAGTGAGTGAGATTTTGTAAAGAAGCATAGAGATACATTGAGAAGATTTTTATCAAGACAGTGTCACTGTTAGGAGTTACAGCAAATAAATATATGAAAGCCAAAGTAGTTCAATAAGATGAATATAAACTAAAGAACAGAGAAAGAGTATATTACAAAAATATATCCGGAACAGCATTAACATAGTTTACTTTCCATAATTTCTTAAAAATAAATTTAATACCATGATTTAAATACTTTCAGTTGGCATGGGTTTCATTCCTTGCAGCAGTAGGATTACGCAAAATTATCAAGAAGCATAATTAAGGTAAGCACAAGAAATTAGGAGAAATACGAACATTTGAGAGATTGGAAAAGTATTATAATTAAAATTTGGATACTAAAATGTGAAGTTTTGAAAAAGTTAACTTGATTCAACTACTTGTGTCTCATGTTACTCCCAGTTAAAACAATTCGAGCCGTGTTTACAAGTTTGATAAGTAAAACAGCCTTCAGAAAAATGTAGGAGGAAAGCACAAAAGAAAAAATTAGGCGATAGAAAAACGTGTGAGTATATAGATTTATGTGTGTAAATATGTATATATCTGTACATATATTGTGGGGAAAGAATATCATGCCCGAAAAAGAAAAGTGCACTGTATTTAACTTCAAAGGTGCCTGGTACTCACTACTTTATGTGTGTGTGAATATGTGTGTGCGTGTACATTATGTGTGTCGTAAGCATTAATTGTTCTGTGTGTCTGTGTGTGTGTAAATATGTTTGTGCTAAAATGTGTGAGCATGCTGCGTTGTTTGTTCTGTGGGTGTGCGTGTGTGTGTTTGGGAGTAAGAAAGCGAAAACATGGAGACTTCTGGGTAATGTAGTTCAATTATGATTTGCTGAAACTGCCGTGTGCATCTAAATTTCCAGAGCTCGTGACTAAAAATGGGTTAAAATTAATTTGGTATCAAAATTTCCAGAGCTCTAAGTAAATATGGGATGAAATGAATTTTAGTATGTGTAACATTTGATAAAATGAAAACGCATCCACTTTTAATTATACAAATGGTTATAAAATATGCAAGGCATCTTTCCTTCGGACCCTGATCAAGTCTTAAGGGAAAATGTTCTTTTGATAACTATAACATATAAGGTAAACAATGTCTTTCAATTTCCTTCTGTCCTCTTCTTTTTCTTGTGATGTGTGTATGTGAAATAGTGCATTATGGGACTCATTACAGTGGAGTGTGTAGTGGCGAGTGGTTAGCACTTATGATAAGATTCAAGCTTATATGTGATTTATGATGAAGTTTACATGTTATTTGTTTTGAGTTAATATTCTCAATGACAGTTTAGCTGTTTTTCTGGGGAGTGCCATCTTGCTGTGGTATCGAACCGCGTGATTTCTCGATAGTTGGAATTTGCCCTTATTGACGCAGGAATGGATCGCCGCGGAAGCAATTACTTGTTGTCACTGAGTCATTTCACCAATAGAGTCTCCTTAATCTAGAAACCAGCGCCGTTTAGAGCTGAGCAGGATTGTGTTCTGTTTCCTAGGGTTAACACCCTTCATGAGAAGCTGTTTTATGTTCATTTGTCCTGATCGGTAATGTTAAGTGAAAATGGAACTTCCTCTTCTTCAGAATTCATTTTTTTCTTTCTGATTTCTTTGCTGCATTGTTTCCAAGTATAGTGTGTAATAATAAATAATAAGTAATAATAAGTAATATAACTGGGGTAAAGATGAATGTGTTAAAATAATGGTTTGGGTGATTTTATGTGGTAAAGGGATCCCTATGTGTGCATGTTAAATAAGTTTCAGTGTGTTTGAGAGTGTGTGTGTGTGGTGTTGTTTGCAAGGATGAAATAATTGATATTGGTGTGTGTGAGAAGTAAATGTTTGTTGAAATTAAAAGAGCTCTTAATTTTAACTGAAAAGATATGAACAGGTGGTGTAAAGATGTCTCCAGATTAGGCATGATATTATATGAGCACCCCTTTCATTTGAGTACTGGCCAGACTCTGATATATGGAAGATTTTAATTAAAAGAGTAAATTTCAATTGAAGGAGACATTCTTTAAAAAATAGCAATGAAGCTGACGAAAACAATGGCTTCTAGTCCAGACAGTGGTCCATACTAAAGATATGCTATAAAAAAGAGGGAAAAAGGAGGGTTAACTAAGAGAAAAACAGACTATGCCCTTTGCAGTCAACATTTAGAAACACATGTAACAAATATCTGAAAGATCATAATGAAAGAATGTGCAAGATTTACTGGCTTTGGCAGAAGGTTATGAGGAAAAGAAATCAGTGTATGTAATAGAAATAGATTTAAAGTACTTCCTTATTTCAACATTCTGGGAAAAATTACCTAACAAAGAAGTGGATTCTTCATTCTAACTATGGGTGGAATGTGCTAATTTCCTAGAGAACAACAACAACAACAACAACATTTATTTATATAGCACATTTTCATACAAACAGTAGCTCAAAGTGCTTTACATATTAAAGAATAGAAAAGTGAAAGACACAATTATTAAACAAAATAAATCAACATTAACATCGAATAAGAGTAAGGTTCAATGGCCAGGGGGGACAGAAAAAACAAAAAAAACTCCAGACGGCTGGAGAAAAATAATAGAGTGCATCTTAATAAATAAATAAAAGGCACATTTTGAATTATAGGGCATTCTGATATATTGATTTCTTTCCTCATTTCCTTCGTGTGTAATCTTGACATATTTGTGTGAAATATAGTGGAATACTGGTATCACAACAAAGCTAATGGAAGGTTCACTTGTTATAATTTGACGCTTTCAAGAAATATTGAATGACACATTTTATAAAGATTCTAAAATCTAAGATCCAAATGTATGTGGTACTTTAATTAAAAAAAATATATATATATATATATATATATATATATATATATACACTGCTCACAAAATTAAAGGAACACTTTAAAGAAACACATTAGATACATCAGATCTCAATATGAAGTTGGATATCTATACAAATAACGACAGGGCAATGTCTTAGGAACAAAAGGATGCCAAGTCTTTTAATGGAAATAAAAGTTTTCTGCCTACAGAGGGCTCAATTGTGTAGACACCCTAAAATCAGAGTGAAATGAAGATGTGGCAGGCTAGTCCATTCTTTCAAAACTTAATTTCTGCTACTCAAAATGCTTTTCAGTATCTTGTGTGGCCCCACGAGCTTGTATGCATGCTTGACAACGCCGGGCATGCTCCTAATGAGACGACGGATGGTGTCTTGTGGCGTTTCCTCCCAGATCTGTATGAGGGCATCCCTGAGCTGTTGTACAGTCTGAGGAGCAACCTGGCGGCACCTAATGGACCGAAACATAATGTCCCACAGATGTTCTATTGGGTTTAAGTCAGGGGATCGTGAAGGCCATTCAATTGTTTCAATTCCTTCATCCTCCAGGAACTGCCTGCATACTCTCGCCACATGAGGTCAGGCATTGTTGTGCACCAGGAGGAACCCAGGAACCACTGCACCAGCATAGGGTCTGTCAATGTGTCCAAGGATTTCATCCTGATACCTAATGGCAGTCAAGGTGCCGTTGTCTAGCCTGTAGAGGTCTGTGCGTCCCCGCGTGGATATGCCTCCCCAGACCATCACTGACCCCGCACCAAACTGGTCATGTTGAACAATGATACAGGCAGCATAATGTTCTCCATGGCTTCTCCAGACCCCTTTTACGTCTGTCACATGTGCTCAGGATGAACCTGCTCTCTTCTGTGAAAAGCAAAGGGTGCCAGTGGTGGACCTGCCAATTCCGGTATTCTATGGCAAATGTCAATCAAGCTCCACAATGCCAGGCAGTGAGCACAGGGCCCACTAGAGGACGTCGGGCCCTCAGGCCACCCTCATGAAGTCTGTTTCTGATTGTTTGGTCAGAGACATTCACACCAGTGGCCTGCTGGCCTGTTCCTCCTTGCCCAAAGAAGCAGATACTGGTCCTGCTGATGGGTTATGGACCTTCTATGGCCCTCTCCAGCTCTCCTAGAGTAACTGCTTGTCTCCTAGAATCTCCTCCATGCCCTTGAGACTGTGCAGGGAGACACAGCAAACCTTCTGGCAATGACACGTATTGATGTGCCATCCTGGAGAAGTTGGACTACCTGTGCAACCTCTGTAGGGTCCAGGTATCGCCTCATGCTACCAGTAGTGACACTGACTGTAGCCAAATGCAAAACTAGTGAAGAAACAGTCAGAAAAGATGAGGAGGGAAAAATGTCAGTGGCCTCCACCTGTTAAACCATTCCTGTTTTGGGGGTCATCTCATTGTTGCCCCTCTAGTGCATCTGTTGTTAATTTATATATATAATTAGTAATGAAAAAAGAAATACTTGGGATACATGTATATAAACTTTAAGTTTTAGATAATAAGTTATAAGGGGTTAGGGATGGAGTCCAAGATTATTTTTGCTGCTAAATAACCTTTGAAATAATTTAAGGGACTTCAAGTGGGAAGGGATGAAATATACTGCTCAAAAGAATTAAAGGAACACTTTTTAATCAGAGTATAGCATAAAGTCAATGAAACTTATGGGATATTAATCTGGTCAGTTAAGTAGCAGAGGGGTTGTTAATCAGTTTCAGCTGCTGTGGTGTTAATGAAATTAACAACAGATGCACTAGAGGGGCAACAATGAGATGACCCCAAAACAGGAATGGTTTAACAGGTGGAGGCCACTGACATTTTTCCCTCCTCATCTTTTCTGACTGTTTCTTCACTAGTTTTGCATTTGGCTACAGTCAGTGTCACTACTGGTAGCATGAGGCGATACCTGGACCCTACAGAGGTTGCACAGGTAGTCCAACTTCTCCAGGATGGCACATCAATACGTGTCATTGCCAGAAGGTTTGCTGTGTCTCCCTGCACAGTCTCAAGGGCATGGAGGAGATTCTAGGAGACAAGCAGTTACTCTAGGAGAGCTGGAGAGGGCCATAGAAGGTCCATAACCCATCAGCAGGACCAGTATCTGCTCCTTTGGGCAAGGAGGAACAGGATGAGCACTGCCAGAGCCCTACAAAATGACCTTCAGCAGGCCACTGGTGTGAATGTCTCTGACCAAACAACCAGAAAGACTTCATGAGGGTGATGCAAGGGCCCCATGTCCTCTAATGGGCCCTGAGCTCACTGCCCAGCAGTATGCAGCTCGATTGGCATTCGCCATAGAATACCAGAATTGGCAGATGCACCACTGGTGCCCTGTGCTTTTTCAGATGAGAGCAGGTTCACCCTGAGCACGTGACAGAAGTGAAAGGGTCTGGAGAAGCCATGGAGAACATTATGCTGCCTGTAACATCATTCAGCATGAGCAGTTTGGTGGTGGGTTAATGATTGTCTGGGGAGGCATATCCATGGAGGGTCACACAGACCGCTACAGGCTTGACAAAGGCACCTTGGCTGCCATTAGGTATCAGGATGAAATCCTTGGACCCATTGTCAGACCCTATGCTGGTACAGTGGCTCCTGGTGCACGACAATTCCTGGCCTCACGTGGTGAGAGTATGCAGGCAGTTCCTGGAGGATGAAGGAATTGATACCATTGACTGGCCACCACACTTTCCTGACCTAAATCCAATAGAACACCTCTGGGACATTATGTTTTGGTCCATCCAATGCCACCAGGTTGCACCTCAGACTGTCCAGGAGCTCAGTGATGCCCTGGTCCAGATCTGGGAGGAGATCCCCACAACACCATCTGTCATCTCATTAGAAGCATGCACTGATGTTGTCAGGCATGTATACAAGAACACAGGGCCATACAAAGTGCTGCGTACAATTTTGAGTTGCTGCAATTCAATTTTGGCAAAATGGACTAGCCTGCCACATAATTTTTTCACTCTGATTTTTGGGGCGTCTTTGAATTCAGGGCTCTGTAGGTTGATCATTTTCATTTCCATCAAACGATGTGGCATCCTTTCGTTCCTAACACATTACCCAGTCTATATCAGTATAGATATCCAGGAGGATTTCTTTTTCCCATTGAGATCTGATGTGTTTTCAAAGTGTTCCTCTAATTTTTTGAGCAGTTTATTTTATTTCACTGACCTTGCTAATCTTAGCTATGGTCCAAATATACTCAAAATATGAACATCTTTTGTAAAAGAAAAATGTTCTTAGGACTTTGCACATTTGAACAATGCTTTATAATTAGATACATGGGAGAGGAAATGTGGAGCCTAACTGTTTTTGTTATATTTAATGTCAAAAAGGAAAATAATTAAGAATTTACCTGTCCAGATTGTGGATTTCTTTCTTGACTCTGCTTGCTATGCTAACTATGAGATGTTCTCTGGAGGCTGCTGGTATACATTGACGATCATATAGGGGAAGGGTACAGTAAAACACTAAGACAAATTTATTATAATTGGTTCAAGTCTTCTGGCCTTTTACACCAACCTCCACGGAGCATGGCTCTTTAACTAATAAATACTCAACCTTCTTTGCTTTTGTTCTCTATCCCTGGACGTATTTGTCTTCCCTGTAAGAGAACTATAAAATTTGGCTTTTATTCAAATATTATATTATCTGGGATCAGTTTCAGATACCCTCCTGCTCCACATCTCCTCTAATTGTAAGATAATAACAGCAAATAAGGGGAAGGGTTGGTATAATAAGTATTGGTGAATGTTTAGTAAAAGTTTAATTCTGTTTACCTTTTGAAACCATTTTTAATTTTTGAAGCTATTTTTAATTATTGTGGAACATGTGCAGATAATTTGAATATTATGCCAATATTATTGGGACCAATTTTGTAATGATTAATTATTGAGTACATTTTTCCTGATATATATATATTAAGATTGACTTTATTTTTATAATGACTTGGGACATGTTTTCAATTGAATAGAAATTGCAACCACAGCCAAACTGGAAACAGCTATAAAGGAAGGCCTGAACTTTGTGCTTATCAATTTTAAATTTTACTCTGACTGTTTAAAGGCAAATTGACTCAGACAAGCACAGACTGGATTGAAATGACCGTTTGTTTTACTGCTAGCAATATTTTTAATAGGGGTACCCCCAACGAAACAGATCTGACATCTTATGACATATTATTTTTGGATCCATAAGTAGCTACCACTGAAGAATTAACATGCTGACTATTTAAAATGAGCATTTTTAAGTCTTTACATCTGCAGGTGAAAGCTGTTTTTTCCTAGTGCATCATAGATGACAGCATTTGAACTAGAACCAGAGATTGGGTTGTGATAAAGGTCTGCAGATAAATTAATCATCCAACTCCAAGGAGAACTCAGCCATACCAGAGATGGAATCAAGTCGATGGATCAGGCCACTGACCAACCGACTACTGGACAACGCACTTAAATTCCAGTCCAGGCATCATGAATCCCTGCTGCCAAGAACTCAACTGTGCTGGTGTTTGAGCCCAAAAGATCATCGTGGATTCCAAATCATAGATGACATCTGCCTGCTTTGGTCCAAAACTTCCAGACGTGGTCCTTTTCACCTCGGGATATTGGACCCCAAAACCTGCTTTAATCCTTGCCAGAGAAGAAAGTTTGTCACACTTTTACTCTGCAGAGCTTGATGTTCTTTGCCGGAGCCTACTTTGACTGTCCACTTGTTTGACTAGCAACATCTTTTAAATTAAAAGTATTTGAACCATAAAGTTATGATATAGAAGGGAAAGCTAATTATCTGCAAGCAAAGCAGAATATAGGGACTCCTAAATAATATGTATTTAATGAATGCTTGCATTAATGGGAATACTACATGATTATTGTGAATTCAAAGTGGTTAAGAATAGATATTTGTAGATAAATGTTTTGATATGCCTTCTGATATTTAGTATGAGATAATAAGTTACCTTTAGGACCAATGATTTATGTTATCTGTAAAGTTAATCAGAATCGAATCTAATATAACATAAGAGATCTATTAGAGAGAGATTATTAAGTGATTGTCATTGCAGGGGCACTCCACCATTGCTAATTAGGGTCAGTCCAGTTTAGATATTCTAGGTTATTGATGGTAATATTATAACAAATAATGTAGAGCTTCACATTTATGTACATTTATTTAATTGAAAAGAATAATAGTAAGCCTATGGGATGACACATAACTTGTATTTTGGGAATAAGGGACATCTACTATAGGTCAGAACATCCATAACCTTTAGAATAGGATGATACAGTTTAGACTAGCATGTTTATGGTGATACAGGTCAAATGATTAACATTATGGCTTGTTGCGTATATATGTTATAGATATTAGTGACATTAACTAATAATTTGGCCCATAGGAGGTGGAGTGTTTTATGCATGTAGTGGTGAATGTGCAGTTTGTGAATTGAAAAGCCCAGATGAAGCCTGAACATCTCTGAAGATTTGAATCCTTAATGAGAAGCTTGGGTATAACCCTTGAAATCTGAATGTGACCTCAGAAATAACCCACTGACTTGCACTTTGGAAGGTAGTGCTGACGTCTTCCGAAGGGAGGATTGACACCTACCGTCCACAAAATAGCTGCATTAATGTGATAAAGGTGGTTCAAGATTGAGACCACAGCTGGGCATATTTGGGCAACTTTATGAATGAATGTGTTATGTGAGCATGGTGAGGTGTGTAAGGACTTCATCTCTTATTATCATTGTGCACACCAGTGGCAACCTAAAACTGAGAACTTTTGAGTTATTTAAGATAAATATTTATGCCATCTGTATTGCCACCAACAATAGTATTAATAGGTCTGCTTGTGGATGAAAACACAAAACTAGGTACATTAAATAGTTCTTTCACCATATTTAGGAATTGGGATAATTCTGACATTATCTGTAAACTCATCTTAGAAACAAAAGGTACAGCCAGTATACTTAATATTAGCTTCATTTGAACCTAGGGACATGGGGACCCATGATTGTCAAGGCAGGAATTACTCTCTTGATGGTATTGTTATGTCCTTGAATGGTATTTTGCTGCTTATTGCCAGTTTTCTAATTAGTTATCACTAGAGTTGCTGTCAAACAGGTGTACATCCAATTTCTTGAACCGTGGACATCTTCAACTACAGATTTTTATTCTCTTCTTGATGACAATGTGGATAATGAAATACTAAACCAGAAGAAACTCCTTGGGTGAAGTGCTAGTAACCGCTCCCCAGGGAGGTGACCCTCTACGGTGCGCAAAGTACCTGGGTAGAAGAAAGGTCATTTCACTGGAAATATATCTCCCCAAACGAAGGAAAAGCTCTTATTATGGACAATTGTTTTATTATTTTAATCCTTCTGTATTATTTTCTTGCAACCATCATGGATTATGTTATATTCCCTTGTTGTTCAATTTTATCTGCACTTATGATTGATTATGCAGACTGTTTTGACTGTTAGGGTAGGGCCAGGAAGTCTTTTACTCCTCTTTGTTGAATGATGGGGGAGATGCTTGGCTCCTGTGCCACCAGAGGATGGGTACGGGTGTTAAAGATTAACAACTGTGAGGGGTCCGTATTGGGCTCCAAAGAAGAATCGAACTGACATCCCCTACCTTCCTTTTGGAATCAGGTTAAGTGGTGAGGCTTTGATTAAGCCTCAAAGGGAGGAATGTAGAAGGAAAATTTTTGTATTAGCATAAAAATAGCAAATTAACATAAAGAGCCATACAAAGTAATTAAAAGCTTCTTAAACATTAGATTAAGCATAAATTAGAATGTTAAGCAAATAAGATAGGTCAAGCAAATAGCAACTAAAAATCAGTTATATTGCATTATTTTTAACCTTACAGCAGAAATTACTAGTGTGAGAAAGTACAGGAAAAAGAACAAAAATGACATACAGAAACCAGCTAGAACAGGATAAGAGGATGAGAACACCTGTGTCCAAGGCTAGGAAGCTAAAGGAACGATACCACAGAAAAGATGGCTCTGGAAGGCACGTAAAGAAACCAGCTGGATTGGGGAATCAGCAGAAAGGAAACAAAAGGCTTTGGCTGTAAGCAAGGTCACACTGATGTAATGCATGAAGAGGAACACTAGTATATTCAGGCATTAGCAATAAATATAGAAGGGTATATTAGAAATTAACTTTACCATAGAAATAAAGGCAAATCAAGCATGCCAAGCAATGAATAACTGAAAGCATATACCATATTTCTTTTAATTAAAGCTTAGCTTTAGGCCACCATTATAGCATAGCATAAAAGGCTAGAGAAGGAAGTGACACCATGAAAGACCAAATATGGAATAAAGAACATCTGCCCAGTTAAAGAACCAATCAAAAATAAGCAAAACAGAAAACTATAGTGAACAATAGACGGTATAGCCAGGTGCAGAATGAGCTAATTGAACAAGGTCAAAATAAGAAATTGTTATAAAAACTTCGATTGCTGTAATGTTCAGGGCTCAGCTCAATTTGGCCGTATTGGGTTGAGTCCATGTTGTTATTTGTGTTGTTTTATTGCAATAAAGCTTTAAAACAATGTCTGTCTATCCCGAGTCCTAAAAGCCTTCATTTTCAGGTAAAAAGCCTTCTGGTGAAAATCGTTTATTTCAAGACCAGTGTTGTGTAGAGTGATATTGTGTCTGTGTTTGGGGCTCAGTGGTGCTCCTTACTAGTTGTGAAATATGTGTAAAAATTGTGTAATATGTTGTGAAATGAGAAATAATTGGATTAATCTGGGCTGGAAAATTTGTCCCTTGTCCCTTGGAGGAAGAAGAAAGCTTGCTGGGATTGTTCCAAAGATTAATTTGCTTTTTCCCCTTTCTTTCATTATTTACCAAATATCATCATACTTTACATGATAACTTTCTGCTTTCCTATATTGCCAACTGGACTAAGAAGAAATTATGAACAAGTCTTTAGCTCAATGAAGAAGTCCCGCATGGAGGAAGGCACAGTTGCATAGTAGCTTTAGCATGGAGATGCTACTGTACTTGACAATATCATAGTGATGGGCAGGGTAAAGCCTTGTGAGATACTGAAACACTGAAAGTGATTGTATTGGAACATGTTTTGATGTTTTGAAACATTTGACACCCATCTCTCTAGTGACACTACCTGGCTATTTGTATTAATAGCATATACCCCAACATTTCAATGTCTGTAAGTAGAGAAAAGCCAAGCAAAATGACACCTTTTATTGGCTAACTAAAAAGATTACAATATGCAAGCTTTGAGGCAACTCAGGCCCCTTCTTCAGGGAAGATATAATACAGAAACTGAAGTTTCCTGTGTTTATATCCACACACTAGGACAAGAAACAACAATGGTAAATCTTTAAATGAAAAATCTTAAATGTAAAAAATTAATAGGTTCATTCAGGCTAAGATTAATTAAACAGGAGAGAGAGGAACAATGTATGGTCAAGATCTTTAGATAAGATAACTGTCCAACAAAGTCCTTTAAAGTTTGTGATGTGTTTTTCAAAACAATTGGGTCTGTAGACAGGTTATCTGTGTCAGTCTGGGAGATGCAAACAATCCTCATACCTGGCTATAAAACTCTTGTCTCTATTCAAGCCATGTTGTAATGTATTAAATTTTAACATGAGTTTAACTTCCAATTCTTTTCTCTCTTGCTGTGTTTTGAAGTTGCCCATAGCACTGTGACTTTAAAGTCCCTCTCACAGTGTCCATGGCTGTTGAAGTGGGCCGCTACAGGAACATCTGTGTTGCCACGTTTAATGTGGAATCTGTGTAAATTCATCCTCTGGCAGAGTGTTTCTCCAGTTTCTCCCACATAGAGTGCAGTGAGTATGATCCCTTTATGTGATGTTCAAGTCGGCAGTTTGGTATAACTATATGGTCAGTATTGTAGATGTGGGCACACATTTTACCTCTTTTCTGTAGGCAGGAGATGTGTCATTTTTGTCGGTTCATTTAGGGAGCTTTGGACAATTAGTTGCTGAAGGTTTGGTGGTTGTCTGTATGCCAGGAGGAGAGGTTCAGGAAATACATTTTCAGTGTTTGGTCGTTGTTTAGCATTGGCTGAAGTTCTTTTATAATTTTCAAAGTGTTTCAAGATGTGAGTTGTAGGTGACAAGGGGATGCGGTTCTTGTTGTCTTTGTTTTTATATTCCAGAAGGTTATCTCTGGGTATGGCAGTAGCTCTTCTTATTTGAGTGTCTGTTGTTTTGGGGTATAACGATTGTACCATATTGCTTGGCTAAAAATAATGGAAGCATTTATATGCTTGGGGTGGAAGCTGCCACTTCTTAGGTAGGTCCGTCTGTCTGTTGGTTTGTGAAAAACAGAAGTTACAAGGGTGCTGTTGCTCAGTTGAATGGTGGTGTCAAGGAAGCTGACTTGCTAGTACTAATGTCTGTAAGTGAAATAATGGACACTGAAAATCATACAAAATCATTATGAAAATGTATAACAGCCAAAATTTGCAAGATTTAAGACCTTGAGCACACACTTAACAAGCAATGATGTGGCAGGAATCAGTCCAGCTTGTGCGGAGCAGTGGTTTGAACAATTCTGTCTGTCACACAGCACTATGGGCTCACATTCAATTTAAAGTCTGGTCAACATCTGTATGGAGTGTGCATGCTTCCCCACATTTGTCTGTGGCTTGGTGTGAGTGAGTGTTCCGTGCGACCTATTATTACATTTTGAGAGATGGTTCCACTTAATCAACCAGCAATACAATAGAAATGATAAAGCAAGAGTTTCAAAATGCATCACATGGTGTTAAGCCACTATAACCATCCCCTTTTGAGCCTGCTAACAGAAAAACGTAGAATACAGTACCCAATCCTGGATGGTGTTAGTAGTATTAGGCATGGACATTGTGTCAAACTGTCAATCAAAATGATCAATGACCTTTAAGCCCGTCCCTATGACGTCATACTGGAAATCTTGGCCCCGCCCATGTGACCTAGCCACGCACCTTTATGATGCAAGACCAGAAGTCACACCCCTGTGGCACCACCCCTGGCAGCAGATTGGTGAATGATGCCCTGTCCCCGCCCAGGCTCCGCCTTGAACCCGCCCCCTGCACCTGATTGGTTCACCAAACTGTCAAGGGCATTTTGATGGATGTCTGCCCCCTCCTTGAACCCACCCCTGATTGGTTCACCAAACTGTCAAGGGCAGATTGATGGATGTCTGACCCCTCCTTGAACCCGCCCCTGCACCTGATTGGTTCACCAAACTGTCAAGAGCCATTTGATGGATGTCTGCCCCTTCCTTGAACTCACCACGCCCCCGCCCCTCTCCCGAAAGACAAGCCCGGGCATGTTACAGCCTTTACCTCAACAAGCACACACATGCCCAGGGCGTGTCCTGACAAGCCCAGGCAGATTGCTGCCTTGGCCCTGGACAAGTCCCGAGCACGTTCCTATCCGTACCCTGCCGGCCTGAAGGGGCCTGCCTCGGCCCCACCCCTGGGGTCAGGCAGCACCTGACGATCGGCCTCCCCACACTTCCCAGTACTCTCTCCGGAGGACCTGTGCTCCCTGCTGAAAGCCCTTCTGTAAGTAGTTCAGAGTACTTTTAATATGAACACAAAATTAAAATATCTATCTCATATTTGCTTTATGACTTGCAGCTCCAGGGTTTTTCCATCTCACAGACAGATTCTTTGTCAGAGCGCAGACACGGTCTGAGCCAGCCAGTGTGATCGCACCCCTGTTTGGGCCCCGGTCAGGCCACACCTGACGGCCGGTCTCCTCACACTTCCCAGCTGCTTCTGAAAGTGCTGTATAAAACAGCCAAGCATTTTCTAAAACCATTTTGTAAAGACCCTGAGCGGAAATGGAATCTAGGACCGAGGTCCCAGCGTTCCAGCCAGGCCGAGCTACCTTATAGCCTCTCCTGCTTTGGGTAAGAATCCCTGTATCTATTTAAAATATCAATCTAACCTTTGCTTAATCTAAATCAAGCTACCTTCCCCATATCCCTGAAAATCCTTGCACAGAAAGGTCTAATCAGCTGCGTTGGGATGGTCTCCCTCCCCTGCCCTCCCGATAACCCCACATACAGAGTGCTCCAGTGCCTGTGTAATCTATCAACTCTGCTGACGCGTGGAGCTGTATAGCTTCTCACTTCAGCTGTGTGTTGTAATCTCCTACACAAAATGCACCCAGGCCGCTGAGGAAATTTTTTAGGCACTTTGAAGCCGCATAGGTCATTTTTCATCTCTTTGAAAAAATGTGCTGATCGCATGAAGCTAAGGGAGTTTAGGATCATTCTGTAGCTGTGTCACTAAGGGTGTGGTACCACCAATGTTCAGATCTAAACAGACCCCTAAGATCTGACACGAAATCTGAAATTTCTGCCTAAACAGAGAAAAGTCAGCTGTTTTAAAATTACTGGAGATGCAGAGATTACCTTTTCAATAGGCATATTCCATAAACTGCCCGTGTAAATTGTCTGGCAGATGGGGCATATCTGTGATTATAAATGACCGTTCAAACTTCAAAAACCTCCTCTGCGTTTGTATAAAATGACACCACAAGTAGATCTCCTTATCACACGTCTGCAAACCACTAAGAAAAGACAAGATGAATTTCTCTGAAAATGGTGCATCTTATCGGCATTAATTGAACGTTACTTTGTAATTTGTAATGGCTAAAATGCAATATTAACATTCTTCATACTGACTATTTTGCAGACAGTGTCGTCCGGAGAAAGCGGTAAGCATTATTTTGATTATTATTAAACCCTATTCATGAATATTATATGCGTTAAAGGAGTGAGTATTAAAAACGGAGGTCTGATTCCTATATTCTTTCCTTTAGATTTGTATATCAGTGCGAAGCTGATGTTATGTTGAGATAGATTGCCCAGAGGGGACTGGGCGGTCTCATGGTCTGGAATCCTGCAAATTTTATTTTTTCTCCAGCCGTCTGGAGTTTTTTTGTTTTTCTGTCCACCCTGGCCATCGGACCTTACTCTTATTCTATGTTAATTAATGTTGACTTATTTTATTTTCTTACTGTGTCTTTTATTTTTCTATTCTTCATTATGTAAAGCACTTTGAGCTACATTTTTTGTATGAAAATGTGCTATATAAATAAATGTTGTTGTTGTTGTTGATGGCTGTAAAATCGTTTTTAAAAATATTTTGTTTAAAATGTGCATGGATTGATTATCTCAGCATGCTTCCGGGAGTTTCATGTTTTGATTATCTCAGCATGTGTGAGTTTGACGGGCTTGGACACAAGCGAGATGAAATGTATGTATTTTAATGCAAACTATTAGCTCAATCCGTATTTATCAGGCTTTAAATGTATACATCTTAATTAACCGTGTGAGCTGTACGTGTGAGTGCATTTTGAGTATACTGTATGCTGGGGTGTGTCTTGTTATATGTCAGTATACATGAATCAAGTTTTATTTATAAACTTACGGCTGAATCCTTTATTTATTTTTAATTTTTTGTAGAAATTTATATTCAAATAGATTCTTCGAGCCATTATCATGAAACAGGTAAGAATATTTTTAAAATTGATAAAGTTTTTACAAAGTTCCTACGGGTGCGTGTGTGCGTGCTTGTGCTTGGTGTTTAGAAAGTTCCTCCGTGTGCACGCTCGTTCTCGTGAGCCTTCGTGCCTATGATTACGCACGCTCTTGTAATGTAGGCACTTTCATTCATATCGCTAAATGAAATGTAATTATTTTAATTCAGAATTGTCGAGCCCAAAGTCCGAAGGGTTTTTAGATCATGTGTATTGTTGAATCATGGGGTAAATGAATATTATAACATGTTCCTGTATTTATGAGGCCTGGTTGTCTAATCTGAAAAGTTTCTGTCCACCTTACTGTATGGAGTACACGTGTGCTTTGTTACAAATAGCCTATCATCTGCCAGAGTCAGTCTAGCCACCATAAAATAGAATTTTTTTTATATTACCATGCATCTATAGGTCTGAACTGGGAGTGAAAAGGGGTTGACTCGTATTAAAATGTCCTTAGTTATTTATCTTCATGAGCTCCGTGTGTGTGTGTGTGTGTGTCTGGACCGTTATTTTAAAGAGCGATGCATTTTGTTTGCGCTGTGGCAGGCCATGGGCGCAGGGAATGTTATTTTCAAGAACTTCACGGGATCACGGAAGGAAGTGAGCTCTTATAGGTAGGCATGTGGCGAAGGACTGGAAGTAGGCAGAATCTTAGGCGGGCTTTCCTTCTGTTGGTCTAGGAAAGATAAAAGGCATTAGCACCACTTAGCAACTCCTGTCTGTGTTTCACTCCCAATTAAGCCCTTAGACTAACTCCCAAGCGAACGTGTGTGACAACAGGTATGTTCAAATCTGTAGTACAGCCACCAGCAGTACAACAACCATGAGTTTCAAGACTTGTGGTGATATTAATATTAGACCACTTTCTGCCTCAACTGATTCAGGACCTTCAGAAATGCGCCTTAATTTACAGAATAAGGCCAAAAAGAAAACAAAAAAATGTAACAGTATAAAGTTTGTAGAAGGGATTTCTTAATTTTTAAAATTATATTTAGGAGCAGATTTGAGTTACAACATATGTGTAGTGTTTTTAAAGGTTGGACGTTTTAAATAAAAATTATTTTCAGAATGAGTGTGTAAGAGCAATTGTCCCTTGGGGAGACATTTCCTCCAGTAATCCTAACCCTAATTCTTTAACAAAAGTTGTTAATTAAAAAGAAGGAAATATTATTTAGTAAAATATCCATAATAATTTGTTTCTTAGCAGCCAAAAACTCCAATTTCATTCTGTAAGTGGTCCCTTACTTTTAAACATTTACTTAGTGAGTTTGTTCTACTGGAAGCCTGAAATTGTCATTGTTTTATGTTTCAAACAAGTGTCCTTGCTTTGTTTGCTTGAAACTCTTTTTAGATGCATTTGGATATAATGTGAAAATCACTTACCATATCTATCTGTCTGTTTGTTCACATGAAACAACTAGTCTCCCAGTAGACCAATATTGTTGACATTTGGTACACATTTTCTTCAAGGAAATTTGCCAGGACAATTCCATTTAAATTGAGATTTTGAAAAAGAATGTTCTGTACCACATTTTCACTGAATCTGGAACTGTAGTAAGAGATGCAAAATAAGTGGAGGTTGAATTGAAAGTAAAAAGGGGGTTATTGAAGACAGTAACAGTCTCTGGTCATGTAAAATTGTTTTGGTCCCTAAACTCAATGGAACCTTGCACTTGTGTAATGACTTCCTTTGATTAAATCAAGTCTCATGGTTGGATGCCTACCTGATGCCTTGGGTTGACACCCTTTTGAATAAACTTGGACCCACTCATTACCTCACCACTCTGGATGTAATGAAGGGGTACTGACAGGTTCCCATAGTCCTTAGACCAAACAGAAACCTATATTTAGCACCCTTAGTTGCCACTGGCAGTCAATGTCCTACCCTCATACCCATTGTGCTAGATGACATCCATCATCTGATGGACAGACTGCTATGGCCCCACATTACTTATAGTGTGACCTATTTCAACGATGTAATTATTTTTATTGCACATACAAAGAACACCTATGACAAATTATTATGGTGGTTAAGACCTTTCAACAAACGGGACTACATATCAATCCTAAAAGTGTTATTTGACCTCACCTGAAGCAAAATACCTCAGTAATTTTGTAGGTCAAGGTACTGTTAAGCCCTAGTGGTCAAAAATAGCAACCAAGCAAAATACGCCCTGGCTCCACACTAAAAGACAAATGTAAGCCTTCTTAGGATTGGAAAGATTCTCTCAGAGGTTTGTATCTAACTACTCTGGGGCCGCATCTGAAAAAGAAAAGTCATTTCACAACTTAAGGAAGGGTTTAACTACTACAGTCCTACTCATTGTTTCCAACTTTTCTTTACCTTTTAACCTCTAAACCAATGCTTCTGAAATCAGCCTATGCACTGTTTTTAATCATGATGTCAATGGTGCAGCGCATCTTTTCTTGCATCTGAACCAGCAAATGCTGGACAGGAAGATAGTGTATGTTTGCAGTGGGATTGTGAGGCTCTTGCCATTAAATGGGCTGTATCAGAGATGAAATATTATCAACTGTGACATAAGTTCACATTTGTTACAAACCATGCTCTTTTGCAATGAATGACTTCACACAAAGAAACAAAATAGAGAATTACTCACTGCTACCTTGATGTCCAAGGGTACAGATATAATGTGTTGCTAGGATCTCCTGTATGCCAGCATCGATGCCATCTCTTTGGCTCAAATCCTCTTGGGCAGATCTGCTCATTCCTCTTCGAAAGAACTTGGGGAACTGTTTTAGAATGTAGATACAGCATTGGGTTTCAACAACAGTACTCTGACCATCTTCAGAGGAGAGCAGAACTTTGCACCACTGATAAACCTTCAGCTTTAAAGTGGCAACCACTGATTGTTTTGTTTTGGCACAATTGCACTCCTACTTCATTTTGTTACAATTAAACAGGGCATCCTACAAGACACATTTCTTTGAGTTCTACCTTTATTTACAGTATCAACTTCAATCTCCTAATGTTGAGTTTGCATTGAACTTCATTCTTTTCATTAGAGTCATTACTTTTCTCTAGTCCCTTGAGCATGGGAAAAGCGCTATATAAATTAAATGTATTATTATTATTATTATTTACCAACCAAAAGAACTACATTTGCTAAATACCACTTGTCCTCTAGATATCACACTAAACTGTACCCTTGTACTCATAAATGCTTTTATTTTTCTCATTACTTCCACAAACTTTTAATTACTTGATATACATTTTGGGTAAATACCACAGAATTGAACTGATCAAGATGTCGTCAACATGTTTGCTCTTCTGTTCTGTGCAGAACAATGCCTGTCCTGAGTGTGTAGGCACAGTGTAGATGACAAAGGCATTGATGTAATTGACTAGCCCACATGTCCCCAAGTACTCCTCGTGTAATAGCCCATCTCTTTGTATATACTCCATACTCTTGAGACCTTCTTGCGATGGAACGTATGGATGTGCCATCCTTGAGGAGCTGGACTACCTGTGTAACCTGAATCAGCAGCAGGCACCACATCATGCTAACAGCAGTGACAAGTACACTAGTAAAATACAAAACTACAGAAGCATCAGTGAGGAAGGATAAGGAGACAGCAATTGTCTATGGCCACCACCTGCAAACATTCACTTTTTGGTGGGCGTCTTGCTGTTGTCTCTCCAGTGCACCTCTTGTCACTTTCATTTGCACCAAAGCAAATGAAGTTTATTCACAATCGCTAATGCTTCCTGACTGGATAGACTGATATCACTGAAGCTTAACTGACTTAGTGTTACTGTGATGATTAAGTGTTCCATTAACCCACCTACCCAGAAGCAGCAAAGGTGGCCGAGTATTTGAAAAGCGTTTGGAAATGTTACTTGTATTCAAAAGTGTAGCATCTGTGAGACAGGATGAGGCGGGAGGCAGTGCAGCACAGTGGGGCAGAAAATGCAGAAAGTAATTGCAGAAACCAACAAGTCCCTAAGCAAAAGCTGCCCTTTAAGTACCACTGTATGCTGCACTACTGTGTATGGATGGTATGACAATAAAGCCTTTTGACTTAGCTTAAAATTAACTGTGATTCTTGTGACAGATTAGGGTTTTGCTCGCACCCTTGCACCCTCAGACACCACGTCAGACACCAGATAAAAGTCCAATAATAGGATTTATTATAATAATAAAGTGCACAAAGCACGCTCCTCTCCACAATTCCCAATAAACAAACATTTCACCAATAACCAAATCCTCAAATCTCCCAGACGCTTAGCCACCCTGCCTCCCAACTCAGCTCACCGTCTGGAAGCTCCCACAGTCCTTTTATACTCCCTGACCCGGAGGTGTTCCTGCCCAACAGTCCACAAGTCCTTATTCCTTCCGGGTCAGGGTAAATAGTCCTTTCTTCAACCCGGGACGCACTCCCGGGTCATAGGGCACATAAGAGCCTACGAGCCCCCTTACAGCGACGCCTGGTGGCCCCCAAGGTATCCAGCAGGGCTGTGTACAAACACTACATAGTCCATGATGCCCTGCTGGAACTCGGGCATGATCATGTTGTCGGAGAGCACCTCCAGGCGGCCTGGGGTGAGGGCCAGAGTAAAATGCCGGCAGTCCACCACGGTTCCCCCTTAGCGGCGTCAACTGGGCGGAGCGTCTAGCCCGCGAGGGACGTCCTCTTCCAGGAGGACACGTCAGTCGGACCTGAGCTATGTTGTCTATGCCCCCAGAGAACCTTGGGGAACGGTGTATCTTCTGTCCCACCGATCTCCTGTCCTCTGAGGACAGTTTCGCCACACGTGCCCACTGCCGACGACAGTTGTAGCACCGACGTTGCCCTCCTGGTAGTCCTCCTCTGCGAGACTGAAAACACCGCGGGAACTCAGTCAGCTCCACCCTTTTCTCTGCCACGGGAGGTTTACTGGCCGCCTCGCTGCTCTCCGCCCTTTTTTCCACCTTGTCAGGAGACTCCCGGTGTATTTCGGGATCTCCTGCTTACTTGGGGGCGCACAGCTTGAGTCTCTCTATTGGGTAAAGAAAGCCTCTTTGCTGTTTGCACGCCGTTGACTTTAAAGTAACCAGAGGCAGCGTCTCCAGCACTGCATCGCCGGGAGACAGCACTTTTCAGCTGCTCTGGTACGATCGGCGCTTCCACCGCCCTTCTGTCATCACACCACATTCGTAGGACTCGTAGTGACTTGGCACCCGCTACTAATTAACCGCGGGCCCGTGTCACTCTGTGTCCCCTTATTCTGTACGGTACCAGTAAAACTCACCTGTACCACCAAATCAATTAAAACAGGAGGCTCCCGAGACAATCGCCGCAGGTACTCATTTAATTTGTTTATGGGCTTTTCAGTCGCTCCTCTCAAGTCTGCAACGATCGTCTGGATTGTTTGCACCACCTGTAAAAACTGTGCACGGGCTGAAGCAACTCTCCAGCTCGCGCACGCTCAAAAGTTACTTAATTCAGTAGAAGGCAGGCTCGAGCCACCGCTAGCCTTACCCTCCAGCTGGGAGCCAATAAGCACGCCCGCTCCTGGCGTGCTCAGACAGGTCCCGCAAGGGAGCCTGGGATTTGGAGTTTTGGAGGACAGCGGTGCGCTTTGGCTGACTGCGATCCGTCTGTATCAATTTATCGACGGACCGATCAGTCATTTCCGGACCTCCTTACCTTTTGTAGGGAGAACGGTGCTTTCGCCTCCCCTTTCCGCTTAGGAAAAACCAAGTCCATCTTTTCTTGGGCGAAGCCACAAACAGCTGGACACGGAACGTCACCTTCCTGGAATCCCTCGTGGTACGCCCCGTGTCCCTCGCCGCACCCGTAATGCGGAAGTCCTTCAGGTTACTCGGTTGCCTGAACGAGAGCGCGCCATTGCCTTCGGTTTGTCTTCTGCCTCCGCAGAGCCTTCGGATGGACATCTGGGAGGTATGCACATGGAACATCATGTGTTAAATTAAAAGATTCACAAGTACATTTCCCGCGACATACCTCGTCGGATACGTCCTCCTCCAGGAATCGCTCCTGAAACGCATAGCCGCTCCATGGCTCGTCTTGAGCGCAGGCAATGTTGCTGACGCTCTGCTTTGTCTTCTTCTTTCCCATGACGTCCTTGGTAAATCGGGTTGCTGGCGATTTTACCTGTGTGTGTCGTGGACGCTGTCTTCGGGTATTCTGTCCACAGTAAAAAAATTCCCAGGTCCTCTGCCAAACTGACGGCCAGAGAATCCTGCCAAGCTACACCAACTGTGACAGATTAGGGTTTTGCTCGCACCCTTGCACGCTCAAACACCACGTCAGACACCAGATAAAAGTCCAATAATAGGATTTATTATAATAATAAAGTGCACAAAGCACGCTCCTCTCCACAATTCCCAATAAACAAACAATACACCAATAACCAAATCCTCCAATCTCCCAGACACTTACCCACCCTGCCTCCCAACTCAGCTCGCCGTCTGGGAGCTCCCACAGTCCTTTTATACTCCCTGACCCGAGGTGTTCCTGCCCAACAGTCCACAAGTCCTTATTCCTTCCGGGTCAGGGTAAATAGTCCTTTTCTTCCTGTCACGTGACCGTGACGCA